>NC_054699.1:41983071-42063071 GCF_016097555.1 Gigantopelta aegis | reverse complement strand
TTATTGTTAGAAATAACAAAGCCATTAAAGGTATTGATATAGGCGGCCAAGAATACCTTATATCGCAATACGCCGATGACACAAGCTTCATTCTTGACGGATCTCCCGAGTCCTTGTACGGTACATTTAATAGTTTTAGATTATTACGCACGTATTTCTGGTTTAAAAATAAATTGTTCTAAATCAAAAGCCATATGGATTGGAAGTAAAAAGTTCTCTAACGACGGTTTTTCACCATGCACGATGGAATATGGAATGGGGGGGGGGGGGGGGGGGGGGGGGGGGGGGGGGGCAACAGATTTTTGTATACTTGGTATTAATTTCTCAGTTACCTTGGAACATATCATGGATCTAAATTATAATATTCAAGTACTGGAAATTCAAAAATTAATAAAATTATGGTCCATTAGAAAATTTACGGTTTTGGGGAGAATAACTGTTCTTAAAACCTTAATAATACCCAAGCTAATATATTTGCTAATATCATTGCCAGACCCAGGGAAAGGTTTTAAAAAATATATACATATTTGGCAGAATAAACCAGAAAAGCTCAAACGAGATTTAAGAGCACAAGGTTATAAAGCAGGGGGTATTAAAATGTTAAATATATCATTTTAAAAACTCATTAAAATGTTCATGGATACGAAGACTGTTTTTAAACAATTCAAAGTGGGTTACTCTTTTCAAATCCATTACAGGTATCTCAAAGAACGATTTAATAATATATGGTGATCCTTTTATTTCAAAAAAATGCAACGAGATGTCAAACATGTTTTGGAAAGATACATTACTGAGTTGGATAACTACTGAACAAAAACATAAGCCACAATCTGTAAATGATATTTTATCAGTTAATATTTGGCATAATAGTGAAATAGTTATAAATCATAAACCATTTTTTATATAAACATTATGCCCAAAAGGTATAATCTTTCATAAACGATTTAGTAGATGATTATGAGAGATTTTTTAAAGTATGAACAATTTGCAGAAAAATATCATGTTAATTCAAATTTCATTAGCTATGCTTCACTAATAAATGCTGTGAAATCATTCATATCAACATTTAGTGATTTAAGGGACGATCGTTTCAAAAAAGTGAATAATCCAATTTTTCCTTTTAGGTTAAGACTTATTTTGAAAAGTAAACAGGGATGTATGGACATGTATTGCATACTCAACCATTAAAACCGATAACCCCAAAAGCGCAGATAAAATATAGAAATCAAGGATTTAATTTTGACTCAAGTGATTGGGAACAATACTATGAATTACCTTTTCAAAGCATTAATGATACAACTTTATTATGGTTTTAGTATCGCATCCTACGTCGGATTTTTAGCAACAAACACTTTTCTATATATGATTCATTATGTAGATTCTAATATGTGTATATTCTGTAATAACTTCCCAGAAACTCTACAACATATTTTCTATGAATGCACTCAGGTTAATACTTTATGGAAAGCTGTAGAAGACTGGGTTTTGTCCAAAACAGGAATTGTTGTCCACTTTGACAAACATATTGCTATGTTTGGTATTATTAACAAAAAGAACGTTAATATAATTAACTGGCTAATTATTAACATTAAATATTATATATACTGTACGAAATGCAAGAAAAAAATTTAACTATCGCGTCCGTTTCAAAACGTGTTGGAAAACAAAATTTGAAATTGAGAAATATCTTTATTTCAAAAACTGCAACTATGAAAAGTTTAATAAAGAATGGGCACAATGGCTCAACCTTTTTATATAGTGAAAGAAAGAGAAAAACCCATTACACTCAGATAACGATCTACTCAAAGGAAAAACCGTTTGTAATTGCATGTTCATATAACATTCCAACACAGGCCCGACTGCTGTTCCTGTTATTATCATCAGTTTAATTCTGCTTCGTTACTCATTATCAACTTTAGGTTTTTTTTTCCTCTTCTTCTTTTTTTTTTTTTTATTCTTCTTGTTCTTCTTGTTTTCCTTGTTTTTCTTCTTCTTCTTCTCTCGTTGTTACCCTTTTTTCTTTTTCTTTTTTAAAAGTCCTGGACCATAAGACGTGCATAAAAGGAAGTACTATTTTATTTTGATTTGTACCTGCATATATCAGAATAGAATGTAATGTGAGTGCGTACGTGCGTGCGTGTATGCGTATGTATGTGTGTATGTTTGTATATATGTATGTATGTTTACACATGTATGTATATTAATTTTAAAATAAATTGTAAGGCGGTGTATCAGGGCTCCCCAACCCTGGAACTGTCTAATGGTCTGGGGACACTAAAAAAAAAAATAATAAAGATTTTTTTTTTTACAATTGCCAAATATTAGCTGTGGGGAATGGTTATATGATAATAGTGAATTATTGGGCAAACATTACAACCGGTAGTTCAGTATTACAGTAGGTTTTATGACCACCAAAGATCTTGAAGGACGATTGGGATCAGAAGTGAAATTTTAAAGTTGACGTGTTTTTTTTATAAGTAAATCGCAAATTCAAACAATAAAAATGACTAAAAACAAAATAATAACAACTGTATGATCAACAGAATAAAAACGATTGACAGAAATAATGTTCCACAGTGATTAATGGACCTTCCTGGAAATTGTCAAAATCGAGAATGACATCCCACGCACGTGTACTGGGCAACTACGTAATGCATGTGCAAACTATGGAATGTGTTTCGGTGTGTTGATAAACAGACCTGAACGTTCTTTACTAGGATGTCTGTGGTCAAAACGTATGTTCGGTCTAATAGTTGATATTAACATTAATATTTCATGTTCCCCTACTTTTTTCTTGAAGAGTATATATATCTATATGTCTAGTTTGACACCCAACAATGAAATAAAATTTAAACAAATTAAAGGCATATTGTCACGGACCATTTTGTAAAAATATTTGAATTATGGCAATGGTCCATAATTCAAAAACTAACATTGCTGAGAGGGTTGACATGGATTTCACTGCATCATAATGTAGTTAAAGTGATGCAACAGCTAGATTTGGTCTGTAAATATTAATGTACTTTTGATTTATTATTAATTTTTAGAGAAATAAAGTCCTTAAATCTGTCACAGTATGCCTTTAACATTACAATATACAAAAAGAAAACAGATTGTCACATGAATACGCTTGTTTCCATGTGTGCACCAACATGCTGTTCAATGTTTTCATCTTTAAATCTTTCAAATTCTTACCGGCCTCGATGGCGTCGTGGTTAAGCCATCGGTCTACAGGCTGGTAGGTACTGGGTTCAGATCCCAGTCGAGGCATGGGATTTTTAATCCAGATACCGACTCCAAACCCCGAGTGCGTGCTCCGCAAGGCTCAATGGGTAGGTGTAAACCACTTGCACCGACCAGTGATCCATAACTGGTTCAACAAAGGCCATGGTTTGTGCTATCCTGCCTGTGGGAAGCGCAAATAAAATATCCCTTGCTGCTAATCGGAAAGAGTAGCCCATGTAGTGGCGATAGCGGGTTTCCTGTCTCAATATATGTGCGGTCCGTAACCATATATCTGACGCCATATAACCGTAAATAAAATGTGTTGAGTGCGTCGTTAAATAAAACATTTCTTTCTTTCTTTCAAATTCATAGATTTATTATGTAGTACGTTTTATATTTTTAAATTTTACAAAATTATGAAATGCATTTCTCAAAGGAAGGGAGAGTTGTCTGGACAGTAATAGGGGCAAGCTCGAGTTACCTACAGCCCTCCCCTTATTGATATTGATACGCATCAGTATCAACAAGGGGAGGGCTGGAGGTGACTCGAGCTAAATAGGGGCCTACTCTTTGTAGGATTGAAAATGTCAGGGGCGTAGCGTGATCTGGACCTGGTGGGGGGGGGGGGGGTCGAATATGAACCAAGTGGACCTTTTTCTATTTTGTTTTTTCACTACCAGAAACTCCATATGTATAAACCTGTATGTTTTAGTTCTGAAAGCGGACCATTTGCTCAGCGGGGGGGGGGTGTGAATGTTGAAAACTTTGGACAGCTCCTAACATACTAACTGAATATATTAATTTGTCTTTTCTTTTTTCATCAATACTTTAATTTTGGGAAATAAAATAAAAACTAGTCTACATCACTTAAGAAATAAAAACATTTTTAAAATATAAAAAACCCCATATACTTATGGTGTAATTGGCACCTATATCTCATTGTATTGCGCTCCGTTACGTTGAAGTCCGTAATGGTATTAGTCTACGAACATATCCTTCGTAGAAATTTCTACTTTCTGTTTCGGTATTTTCTTGAATTTTAAAACACGACTGTGATAAATATCAAACCGAACACAATTTAATTCTCAAATGAATATTGTACAAAAGTTAAACAAACAAAAAATCCGCTTCTTGGTGATATCAATTTATTATTATTATTATTTATGTATGTTTCTTATTATTATTATTATTTTTTTTTTTTTTTTTTGGGGGGGGGGGGGTTCTTTAGAAAGGTTAGGGTTGCACGATTTTTCTAGGCACGGTTTAGGTAATCGGAACCATAACTATTATTTTGTTTGGCCTTCAGGCTTGTATCCAATGTACGCCCGTACAATGTCGTGTTGTGGGTGGGGGTGGGGGTGGAGCGAAATGATCAAATATACAAAATGTGTAGACCCTACATGGGAGAATGAGGTATTACAAAATCCCCTTTTCTCTCTCCTTTTTCCCCTTCATCTCTGTCCCTATCCATCTCTCTCTCTCTCTCTCTCTCTCTCTCTCTCTCTCTCTCTCTCTCTCTCTCTCTCTCTCTCTCTCTCTCTCTCTCTCTCTCTCTCTCTCTCTCATAAGCGTACGTGACAGGTATGGGTCGGGGGTGGGAGCAACCTAGTGCTTTTTATTGACATTTTGACCGCTGACATTTTGTTCATCGACATTCTGTCTGCACACCTGCGCAAGTAGTCTGCCGTGTGACTGTGATTATTTTGTGGCAGGCAGCTTTGAAGTGGCAACTGTTCGACTGAAGTTGACAGGGGAGAAAATGTAGTTTTGAAACGTGTTATTTCAGGGCCGTAGGCTGGGGGTGGAGATGGGGGTGGGGGGTCGGGGGGTTCGGACGAAGCAAATGGTCCGCTTTCAGAACTAAAACATACAGGTTTATACATATGGAGTTTCTGGTGGTGCAAAAACAAAATAGAAAAGGTCCACTTGGTTCATATTCGAGCCCCCCCCCTCCCCCCCCCCAGGTCCAGCTCACGCTACGCCCCTATATTTGTTAACACTGAAGACGTTTTTGTGATAATTCCAGCCCATGCAAATGCATTATGTTATTTTTGTGTAAAATGGGTGTACTCTAACCAAGTTTAGTGGGTGTGTTTGCTCAAACCAATATCCAGGGAGAAAGAGTTCCACTGGAGCGGTTTTCCTTCTCAGGGTACGTTGTCCCCAGGCAGGCAAATGTAGGCCTACATTAAAAATACACAGGCCTACTAATATGCATAGAAGTGCTACAGCCACTGACGCTATACAGAAACATATAGCGTTAATGATTGCGATCTGAGGCCATCTGGTTAAAGATCACGAAGATAATGAGAAAGGTAACCCGCTGCCGCTACGCCACTCTTTCCCATTAGCAGCAAGGAATTGTTTTTACATGTAGCATCTCACAGACAGGATAGTACATACTACGCCTTTCGACGTAGTATCTTTGATTTATAATAACAAACTCCAACATTATAATATAATCAAAACTAACTCCCAACAGCCGCAGCGAAAGGGCACACGGCTACCAAAAGCAGTTGCAAAAATGACAATTATTAGATATTGCTTTTTTTGATACGACCCCCGTACGCGTTGTTATTTTTCTACTTTCACATGACTCAAGCATGCCAGAAGGGAAACAACTCTAAATGATCCACGCGACGTTGTCTGGCCCGGTAAGTGTTTACATAAAGAGCAGTAAGGGAGAGAGACTGAGAGAGAGAGGAAGTAAAGAAGGAAAACGTCGATTTCGGATATTTACTGGTAAGTCTCAACGGGCTTTCTTACTAAAAAAAACTCCTCTCTAACTTCACCTCTCTTTTAACAGCAGATCCTATACTATTATCTTAACATCAGACTTCATTTTACTAAACAGAAGTATACAGAGAACATTCATTCATTTACGCACGTAGTCATTTTTATTTGGAGGTGTGTTTCGCGGCTTTCTGGGTCAACGCGTACATATATTGCGGAATAATTGCTATCGTTGTACCGCTAAAATAACTGACTGACACCACGCTCTTTTCGTATATACGCCCCCCCCCCCCCCCTTTCAGAATGATAGGGCTGGAGGGAGAGTGTTAGGCCTACTTGGTGATAGTCCGCAGGGACGTAGAAAACTATTGACTAAATATGCGCCCTGCACTAACTTGGTAGTAGCCCGCTTGACAGATGCTGTCGGTTGCAGGATCAAACGCCCTGCCCTCTCGGGTCCGTAGTGACGATATCGTGGCTGGGGGGGTGGTGTCGGGGAAGGGTGGATGGAGGTCAACATCTTTTGACTTTTAGAGGATGGGTTGTAGTTCATTAAAGTAAACCTCGATTGATGTTTATTTTAATGAACTTGGTGGTGGCGGTGCTGATGGAGCGGGAGGGGGGGGGGGCGCACAAACAAGATGTTCATATTTATTTATAGTATTATATAGAGTAGGACAGTAAGGTACATTTTCATCTTTCAAAAAGGTGGGGAAGGGGGAGGGGTGTATAGACAGGTTCCACCTTGTTCCTACAGGCCTGCCTCTATGGACTAGGATCCCCCCCCCCCCCTCATCCCGACCAATGTCCCACAAATGTCTGCAACATGTATGTAGTTATCCTACTATTGAAAAGTGAATATAAAGAAACCCACCCTTGTTTGTCTGGTAGGAGTAATGATAATCTATGTGATGACAGATTTCCCCCTCCTCCATTTCTCTGTCCCTCTCTCTCTGTCCTTCTCGCTCTGTCCCTCTCTCTCTCTCTCTCTCCCCTCTCACTCTCTCTCTCTCTCTCTCTCTCTCTCTCTCTCTCTCTCTCTCTCTCTCTCTCTCTCTCTCTCTCTGCCAAATGTTGGAATAGACACCAAAGAGTCATAGTTTTAAATGTGCTGAGGTGAAACATTCTTGTGCTATTTATTAGTTGGCCGTTAACTGGTATGCATTTACTTTTATATATCCCATCATCAACTTATGGGTTATATGTTGATGGGATATATAACAGTTCAGTATCATCTTCATCAATGACTGTAATGTACAGGTATATATATATATGTGTTTCTCGTCCTAATGATTTTACTAGGTGAAACTGGATTTATTTACATATCTCCAACTGTTTATTTATATCTATCCAGGTGTTAATAAATAAATCTTGAGCTGTTTATTTTTTAAAATCTCAAGCTGTCTATTTATAAATCTCCAGCTGTGTATTTATAAGTCTCCAGGTGTTTATAAAAAAAAATTCAGTTGCTTTTAAATCTCAAGCTGTTTATAAATTCCCAGCTGTTTATTTATAAAAATTTTTTTATAGCTGTTTATATATAAATTCCCAAATTTGATCAATCTTCAGCTGTTTATTTATAAATATCTAGCTGTTTGTTTATAAATCTCCAGCTGTCAGGGTACCCACGTGATAGGGAAAACAGGGGAAAAGTGTTTTTAAAAATTCCCTACAGGGAAAATTCAGGGAATTTGAAATTTTGGTCTGATTCAGAGAAAATACAGGGAATTTTATTTGGGTGTAATGAAATCTGGAAAAATATCTGGGAATTTTGTTGAGTTCTATATTGTATATACATGGATATGTATAAAAAAATCATGTAACAATATAATAAACCTAAGATATTGGTGTTTTGGATTCCTTTGTCTTTTTCATGAGGGTATTAAATGATAGTTACTGGTGATATCTAGTGTATGTTTCAAAAACTATCTATTTTTGTTTATTGAGAAATCATCTGCAGTGCTTCTGCCAGAGGGTAAAATGGGTATGGCACCATACCCATTTATATATATATATATTATTTTTATTATTATTATTTATATTTATATCTTTTTTTTAAGTAAAATTTTTGGCAAAATTAATTAATCTTATCAATACTGTATAATTTTCTTAACCCTACCCCAAAACATAACCTTTCTGGGAGGGGGGGGGGTGTCCCCCATACCCCCTGTTGACTGTGGTTGCAGTCATTTGCATAGTGCCATACCCTATCGGCCTTGGTGGCGTCATGGTTAGGCCATCGGTCTACAGGCTGGTAGATACTGGGTTCGAATCCCAGTCGAGGCTAATCGGAAAGAGTAGCCCATGTAGTGGCGATAGTGGGTTTCCTCTCAAAATCTGTGTGGTCCTTAACCATATGTCTGATGCCATATAACCGTAAATAAAATGTGTTGAGTGTGTCGTTAAATAAAACATTTCTTTTTTTAGTGCCATACCCAAAAGTTTCTTTTTGGCAGAGACACTGATCTGGTCACTATATCAAATTGTACCGCCAATATTATTTATGATTGCTGTACTAGTACAAATTTAAACAGGTAGAAGGTTATACCAGATGTAATCTATACACAAGTATTGTTATATTTGTAAACCATAATCTTTATATTCAGCATGTAGCTTTTACATGTAGATATAGTGCTACATAATGCCTAATGTTTTTGCCAAGGACTACAATGAACATTTGTAGGTTTTTTGGCTGGATAATATTAACAGTAATTAGAATACTGGGAAAAAATAATAATGAGTTGAAATGTACACACATGTATATATATATATATATATATATATATATATATATATATATATATATATATATATATATTATCACAATATGTTGTTATTTGGACTATTGGGGTAGCAGAAGGTCCTTGTATACAATGAAAAATCATGGATATCGGACTAGAGACTGTGGCCCCTGTACTGGAGATTGTGTCACACACACACACACACACACACACAATGGTAACACACACACACACACACACACACACAATGGTCACACACACACACACACAATGGTCACACACAATGGTCACACACACGCACACACACACAATGGTCACACACGCACACACACACAATGGTCACACACGCACACACACACAGTGGTCACACACACACACACACACAATGGTCACACACACAATGATCACACACACACACGCACACACACACAATGGTCACACACACACAGAATGGTCACGCACACACAATGGTCACACACACACAGAATGGTCACACACACAATGGTCACACACACACACACACACACACACAATGGTCACACACACACACACACACACAATGGTCACACACACGCACACGCACACACAATGGTCACACACACACAATAGTCACACACACACATACACACACACAATGGTCACACACACACACACACACAATGGTTACACACACACACACACACACATACAATGGTCACACACACACACAGACAGACACACACACAGACACAATCACCCACACACACACACACACTCACAGACATACACATACAATGGTCACACACACACACACACATACACACACAATGGTCACACACACCCCTCACTAGATATCGTTCCTACGTGCCTGTATAGGTGAACATCCACCTCGCAGGACAATACATGCTTCCTAACTGAAACTGGTTTAAGTTCTTCGTTCAGGTGTCCTGTCGTTAAATGGGCTGTGTGTTGCTGCTCTTGTCACGTGTCCTGTCGTTAAATGGGCTGTGTGTTGCTGCTCTTGTCACGTGTCCTGTCGTTAAATGGGCTGTGTTGCTGCTCTTGTCATGTGTCCTGTCGTTAAGTAGGCTGTGTGCTGCTGCTCTTGTCAAGTGTCCTGTCTTTAAGTGGGCTGTGTGCTGCTGCTCTTGTCACGTGTCCTGTCGTTAAATGGGCTGTGTGCTGCTGCTCTTGTCACGTGTCCTGTCGTTAAGTGGGCTTTGTGCTGCTGCTCTTGTCACGTGTCCTGTCGTTAAATGGGCTGTGTGCTGCTGCTCTTGTCACGTGTCCTGTCGTTAAATGGGCTGTGTGCTGCTGCTCTTGTCACATGTCCTGTCGTTAAATGGGCTGTGTGCTGCTGCTCTTGTCACGTGGACTGAGAGGAAAATGTTTAGTAAAGGAACACTTGCTATTGTACCGGCCTCGGTGGCGTCGTGGTTAGGCCATCGGTCTACAGGCTGGTAGGTACTGGGTTCGGATCCCAGTCGAGGCAAGGGATTTTTAATCCAGATACCGACTCCAAACCCTGAGTGAGTGCTCCGCAAGGCTCAATGGGTAGGTGTAAACCATTTGCACTGACCAGTGATCCATAATTGGTTCAACAAAGGCCATGGTTTGTGCTATCCTGCCTGTGGGAAGCGCAAATAAAAGATCCCTTGCTGCTAATCGGAAAGAGTAGCCCATGTAGTGGCGACAGCAGGTTTTCTCTCCAAATCTGTGTGGTCCTTAACCATATGTCTGACGCCATATAACCGTAAATAAAATGTGTTGAGTGCATTGTTAAATAAAACATTTCTTTCTTTCATTTGCTATTGTACAAACAACCAAATTAATTCAAGTCTAGAGTGGTCATATCTCATATTACAAATTACAGGGCTTGAATGAACTAGGACAAAAATATGGCCTGCTGTTTATTATTACTTTTTGTTTTAAATATCAGGCCAAAAGATTTTTATGACTTGCTGGATATATATATTGACTGTTTATGTTGCTATGATCGCTTACCTCTCCCCACTAGTATACTTCAGAGTGAATAGTGACTTTTTGTAAAAGACGAAACCTGAATGATAGGCTCAGGCCACCAACTGTCCCGGCAGAGTTGGCCAACTCGCCGATCTCTCTCGGCATGTACGACTGTCCAGTTGCTAGTCAGACTCTGAGTGCTCTTACATCATGATTCTCATCCTACGACCTATTAGTTGTTAATCTGAGCGCACCAGTTGTAAGTCGGGAGTTGGCCAACTTCGTCATGACTGTTGATAGTCTGAGACTAGCATAACGTACACGTTATACTTTCTTATTCAGAATATCAGTGTCTGTTCAGCTGTTCAAGCTTCAGTTTATTTCATTTTATATATCTATATTTATCTATCTATCTATCTATCTATCTATCTATCTATCTATCTATCTATCTATATATATATATATATATATATATATATACATATTCATGTGTACGACATTATTGGGAGGTAAAATCTAGTTTTCTCCATTACAAACAGGATGATCTTGTATACACAGACACTAATATTCTAATGAAGGAAATCTATTTTGTCTATAATTCTTGTCCTTACAAAGGCTACGGTACATTATTCATAACGTGATTATTAAAATGGCAGCAAACTCTGTTACTCAAGGAAGCCTCGTTAGAATTAAGCGTGCAAGTGTTCTGTCCTTAACTATAGAACCTGTATAAATAAGTAACCATACAGTTGACAGACCAGTCCACTTCGTGTTATCAACAAGTCGGCTATACAAATCACGAACAACTAAGGTAAGGTCAAGAACGTTATGTCCTGTTGTGTCGTAAATTATCGTAAATAAACGTCAATACGATCGTTTTATTTATATAACAAAGATACTTATTGATGGGATTTTCTAAAAATAAATCCAAGTACTCTTTCTAAAAGGCGTACCTGACGTCACTGATTCTGGAATGTTGTTAGGGAGAAGAGGCGGATCTGGGGAGGGGGCAGGGTCCCCGGGCCCGGGCCCCTCCCCCTCCCCCCGCCCTTCCTAAATTTTGCGACAGTTATAATTTTATTACATATTAATTAAAAACAGTTTACGATCCTCCTCCAAACTTCCCCCAAAGTTCCCTTGGCATTCCGCCTCATGCTATTGAGGCCCCCCTAAATGGATTTTCTGTATCCGCCACTGGGGATAGTCCCAAATCAACAGTCAAATACGAGTACTGGTATGTTTGAATCCGTATAATCTTTCTACAAGTTGAGATCTCCCCCCCCCCCCCCCTCTCTCTCTCTCTCTCTCTCTCTCTCTCTCTCTCTCTCTCTCTCTCTCTCTCTCCAAGAATCGAAATAACTACGTTCTCACACACCAAACATAGTTGAAGTATAAAAATGTGCTGTGGTGTCGTTAAACATATTTTTATCCTGTTGACCAAGTATCGAAATAACCTTCAGTTCAACACCAAATGGCTGTAGTGTAAAATGTCCTATGGTGTCGTTAAACATATACTCTTCAAAAGAAGAAACGCAAAACCACATTGTCGTAACATTTGGAGAATTGATTTAATTATTGAATGGTGAGTCCGATAATTACCAAATGTTGCAGGATTGTTCACAATTCACTCTAGTCCATTGTGAGTAAGTGATAGGACACACCACCAAGGTCAAGGTCATCTGGAGTCAATACCGGGTGTGGCCTCCGCGTGTGTTGACAACTGCCTGGCACCGCCTGCCCATTGAAGCAACCAGAGTACGGATGACGTCCCGGGGGATGGTGGCCCACTCGGCCTGCAAGGCTGCTGCCAGCTCGGGCAGGGTCTGGGGCTGTGGTTGTCGCTGTCGGAGGCGTCGGTCCAACTCGTCCCATAGATGCTCAATT
The DNA here is from genome assembly GCF_016097555.1 of Gigantopelta aegis. Taxonomy (NCBI): domain Eukaryota; kingdom Metazoa; phylum Mollusca; class Gastropoda; order Neomphalida; family Peltospiridae; genus Gigantopelta; species Gigantopelta aegis. The sequence goes on along the minus strand of NC_054699.1, from coordinate 42,050,547 downwards.
GGGTTCAAATCCGGTGATATCGATGGCCAAGGAAGGACATTAATGTTGTTGTTCTGTAGGAAAGCCGTTGTGAGACGTGCTGTGTGAGGCCTGGCGTTGTCATGTTGGAACACTGCGTTGGCGTTGGTCATAACTGGAACGATGTGTGGCCGGAGGATCTGGTCAATGTAGCCCTGTGCATTCAGGTTGCCCTGCACGTGGACCAGGTCAGTTCTGCCAGTGTGTGAGATGGCTGCCCACACCATGACACTACCCCCGCCGAATCTGTCCACTTCCTGCACGCAGTTTGCCGCATAACGTTCACCACGACGCCTATACACGCGACATCTTCCATCATGACGTCGGAGCAGAAATCGGGACTCGTCACTGAACCACACCTGTCTCCATCGCAGTTGAGGACATTGTCGATGAATCTGGCACCACTGCAGTCGGAGTCGACGGTGTTGTGGTGTTAAGATGACACCTCGAACTGGACGTCTGGCACGAATTCCTACCTCACGTAGGCGGTTCCGTACGGTCTGGTCGGATATCCTGCGCAAACCTGGTATTGCTGCGGCTGTGGAGGTGGCAGCAGTCAATCGTTCCCGAAGGTGGCGTACCCGGATGTAGCGGTCCTGCCCGGGGGTAGTGACCCGTGGTCGACCGGATCTAGGGAGGTCACGTGTTGATCCATGTTGCTGGTAACGGTCCCACAGTCTGGAGATGGTGCTTGGGGACACATGGAATGCCCTGGCAACGGCCGTTCTGGATTCGCCTGCGTCTAGTCGGCCGATGGCATTGTTTCTCTGCGGTTCACTGAGACGTGGCATGTCCTGGATTGTCAACTGTCGGCCAGATACAGAGGCCAGGCAAGCGAACACCCTGCACTTTTATACTGTCGGTGTTCATGTTGCACGTGCAGACAACGCACGTGCAGTGGTGACATGGTTTGCACGTGGCTGCGTTTTTGCGAATATTCACATTTTGGAACTTTATTGTACAGTAGCTGCGTTTTATCGAATGTAACCGTGGGAATGTGTTTGGGACATGCAATGACCTTATATTCACAAAGCATGAACCGGTAGGAAACATAAAATCGGAGTTATAACCCATTTGTACCCTTTTGCGTTTCTTTTTTTGAAGAGTATATATATCTCCTGGGAAGGGGGGCCCGCTGTTATTTGTGCTACAGGCCCCGCAGATCCTTAAACAGGCTCTGGTAGTGATTCGTTTGCAACCATATATAGCTGTTTGGTAGTAATGCTAATATTAATAAATGTGGTTTTCCAGATTCGGGCATTTGGGTTTAGTTCGGAGGAAAGCCAGTGCGCGCCCCCCCCCCCCCCCCCCCCCCGTAGAAAACTGGTAGCCCGTACGCCTGTGATATTGATTTCTGTCACATGGATAACAAATTCTGTGAAAATTACCATATAGTATGTCGGCTATAGTTTACATACAATGTGTTGAGGTGTCACTGAACCAATATTCTTTTCTGTCGCCGTTAGTCCAGCAATCGTGTGTGGAACGCTTCCGTTTACGAGACCGAGGTATTGATTTTTGTCAGATGGAGAACAAATTCCATCAGGTTATGTCCTGATTGAACGAATAGTTGCCCGATATTGCGACTGGCCAGGCGGGAACGGTAGAACGCTGTGCACTGAGACGCTGTCAGTGGCAAGGAGTACTCGCTGCACGGACATCAAGTTTGAGGCTGTTGAATACACGGGCAACCAGGACGATCTAATGCAAGCAGGACGATCTAATGCAAGCAGATTTCCCGTGGGTTTGTTCGAGTGTGGAACTACAAAGATTGTTATGTATATGCTGTAGTCGTATTTGAGGCTGTTCAATACACGGGCAACCAGGACGATCTAGGGCAAGCAGGACGATCTAGGGCAAGCAGATTTCCCGTGGGTATGTTCGAGAGTGGAACTACAGAGATTGTTATGTATATGATGTAGTCGTACTATCAGGTAAAGGAAAGAGAGTGAGTTTAATAGTGTTCCAGCATTTTCCTTATCAGTGATTGAGCAAGATTTATGTCTCATTTACATTGGATGTGGCGTTTTATTATCGTTTCAACCGGTGCACCACAACTGGTCACCCCTGCGCGTGCTATAACCTCACCGTGGTGCAGGGGTGTAACATTGCAAGGTTCTTTACACTGTTTTTATTTAAATCTTGAATTGTTATATTGATGTTGATCATCACTTTATTTGTTTGCATTACCATAGTTTGACACCGAATAGCCGATGTATTTTTCGTGCTGGGGTGTCGTTAAACATTCATTCATTCATTCACAACTGGTCAGGTTTGTTTTGTTTAATGACACCACTAGAGCACATTGGTTTATTGGTCATCGGCTATTGGATGTCATTTTGACACAGTCATAGACAGGAAACCCGATACTTTTTTCCATTAGCAAGGGATCTTTTGTATGCATCATCCCATAGACAGGATAGCACAAACCACGGCCTTTGATATACCAGACATGGTGCACTGGCTGGAACGAGAAAAGTGCCGTGTTTTATAGTCTTCCAGCATATTCGTTATCAGTGATTGAGTAAGATAATAGATCATTTACATTGGATGTGGCACTTTTTCTCGTTCCAACCAGTGCACCTCAACTGGCCAAAGGCCGTGGTATGTGCTTTCATGTCTGTGGGAAAGTGCAAATAAAAGATCCCTTGCTGCATTAGGAAAAATGTGGCGGGTTTCCTCTGATGACTACGTGTCAGAATTAAAAAAAAAATTGACATCCAATAGCGAATGATTAATTAATCAATGTTCTCTAGTGGTGGAGCGTGCGTGCATTGCGGCTACAAATATTGAAATACACCGTTTTATTATCCATTTAATTTACTATAGTAATAAAGACCATTCTGACCGTACAATAAAAAAAAAAAAAATCTTCAACAGCACATGTGTAATATAAAATATTGCATGCGTAGTTTACGTGTTTAATCATATTATCATATGTTATTATTTCATACTCCTGTAAACCATCTTATCATGTTTGTACTATTTATTATGTATGTTCCTCTAACTCCGTTGTGGAACGGCCTGAGTGTAATAAAGTTCTGTTCTGTTCTGTTCATCGAATGACGTCATGTTTCTAGCCCTAGTGAGCACTCAGTTTTATATTTAAACTGCAGCATCGATTGATAGTATTTTCGATATATAATCCTCTCTCTCTCTCTCTCTCTCTCTCTCTCTCTCTCTCTCTCTCTCTCTCTCTCTCTCTCTCTCTCACCCGTTGGTAAAACACTTTTAGAGAGGTTATATTCTGTACTATTTTAAAAAGGACCATGAAAAAGTCCATTTTTGTTGTTGTTTCTGTGAATTGTGGTATAGTTGTCTCTCTATCAGTTTATCTGTCTCTAGCAGGTATTTCTCTCAATCTTGCTATCTAGCTATCACTCGTTCACTCTCAGTCCTTGAGCACATGGACAAAATACAGAATGAAAGAGAATAATGAACCATCTATAACTGCACACCTTTCTCTGGCACTACTAGCTTTAGCAGAGTCAATATCGTGCTGACGTGAGACTTGTTAATACTGACGACCGTGTTTATATCGTGATCCTTGTCTTTGGCAGAATCTGGTGACTGGCAATGGCGGCTGCACATTTTAGTGACGAGGAACTCATCTCACAACTGGCTAATGCCAACACCCAATTCGCTCTAGACTTGTACAAGAAGGTTGCCAACACAGCGGACAACATCTTCCTGTCACCTATCAGCATCTCGGCTGCCCTGGCTATGACTCGACTCGGGGCCAGAGGGAACACAGAGTCTGAGATGGATCAGGTAATGAAGTGGACAAAGTTTGGTGATAAGGTCCACGATGCTTTTGAGGACTACCTCAAAGTCCTGAATGCAGCTGAAGTCAGCTACACTCTAACCATGGCCAACAGAATATTTGTCTACAACAAACTGAAACTTTTGGATGAATTTGTTACGAAAACAGGTAAACATTATAAGGCTGATGCAGTTGTTGCTGATTTTGTTGGAAAACCACTTGAAGAAAAGAAAAGGATAAATGAATGGGTGGAAAAACAAACCAACGGGAAGATTAAGGACGTGATTTCTGACATTGATCCTCTCACAAGGCTGATTTTGATCAACGCGATCTACTTCAAAGGAACCTGGAAACAACAGTTTGATCCCAGAGACACAGTGAAGGGGACTTTCAAAATGCTGTCTGGTAAAACCACCAAGGTTGACATGATGATTTTGATGAAGTCTTTTCTCATGGAACGTAATGACGGCCTCAAATGTCAAGTGCTGGAACTGCCCTATCTACAAGAAGATATCAGCATGTTCATTCTTCTACCCTTTGAAGCTGATGGGCTAACATTCCTAGAGGAAAAACTCAAATCAGACACACTCAACAATGCCTTGCGTCTCAAACGGAGAGGATTAATCGACATCACACTACCGAAATTTGTTCTGGAGTCCGATTTTGCTCTGCAGAATGTCCTGCCCTCCCTGGGAATGGTTGATGCGTTTGATGTGAAAACTGCTGATTTTTCTGGCATGACTGGTTCTGCCGATCTCTACATCTCGCAGGTCATACACAAGACGTTTCTGGAGGTCAATGAAGAGGGGAGTGAAGCTGCTGCAGCTACGGCCGTCATTTTGCAGATGAGGTCCATGCCAATAACTCAGCCATTCGTAGCTGACCACCCATTCTTGTTCGTCATCCGTGACAACAGGGCAGACATGATCTTGTTCATAGGCAAATTGGGAAAACCATAAGAGGTCGTCACAGGCCCAGAAGTACCACACCACCGTGGATGTTGTAAAGTAGCATATATATAAAATTTTCTTAGAATTTGTTAGTGAAGGATTTGTATATCTTACGGAACATTGAATTCTACCTCTTAAGATTATTGATTAATCAGACAACCTCTTGTGATCAGAAATTGTAATGATGACGTTTCATAGAGCCAAATATATAAGTACCGTTGGCTAATATATCAACTGTCAATACAGCTGCTTATTTAACGAGACGTTAGTATTGATTTATTGTTTTAATTAACTGAAATTTGCTCAGGTTTTAAAATCTGTATTTCATGCTTGGATGAGGGACCGCCTGCACTGGCATATTTATAAAGTCTTGTGATATTGTTGATTAGATGTGTGTTAACCCTTTATTGTCCTATTAAATTTTTATCAAAAGTAATTTAGATTCTATCTTGTTATTATATACTTGTTAAGAGTTAAATGCTAGTAATTTCTTGTATGAGACAACATTTACTGTGATTTGCATTTAAAATGTGCTGCCAGGTGCGATATTCATATTGACATTATAACAGCAAACAGAACGAGGAAAAAACGTTAAGCTAAGGCACCTATGTAGAAACATTGATTTATACTGGCCAATAAAAGCATTAAATATCATTTGTGTGTGTTCATAATACATGTGTGATTGTTTATAACTTTATTGATTTATGTTTGTATTATAACATCAAATAGTGTCTCATGTTAGTTGGGTTTTATGGGGGATGGGAAACTTGGACCTAGAATACCGACCTCAATGGTGTAGTGACCGGTCTCGGTGGCGTCGTGGCAGGCCATCGGTCTACAGGCTGGGAGGTACTGGGTTCGGATCCCAGTCGAGGTATGGGATTTTTAATCCAGATACCGACTCCAAACCCTGAGTGAGTGCTCCGCAAGGCTCAATGGGTAGGTGTAAACCACTTGCACCGACCAGTGATCCATAACTGGTTCAACAAAGGCCATGGTTTGTGCTATCCTGCCTGTGGGAAGCGCAAATAAAAGATCCCTTGCTGCCAATCGGAAGAGTAGCCCATGTAGTGGCGACAGCGGGTTTCCTCTCAAAATCTGTGTGGTCCTGAACCATATGTCTGACGCCATATAACCGTAAGTAAAATGTGTTGAGTGCGTCGTTAAATAAAACAATTCTTTCTTTCTTTCTGTCTCTCTGTCACTCTCTGTCTGTCTCTGTCTCTCTCTGTGTGTGTCTTTCTCTCTCTCTGTCTGTCTGTCTGTGTATCTGTCTCTGTGTCTCTGTCTCTCTTTCTCTCTCTCTCTTTCACATAAAACACTTCTTTCTTTCTTTCAATGGTGTAGTGGTTAAGCCATCAGATTTTAGCCTGCAAGATAATGGGTTCGTGTCACACCTAAGGCAATGGGAGACTTTTTCTTATTATTTCAGTACCAGCTCCAACCCAGAGTGAATGCACCTTTCGACTCACTGGAAAAGTATATGATCACATACACCAAGTTTCACCACATTTAATTCATTATCGATGCTATTATAGGTGTGTCTCCTGAGTGTATGACCCTACAAGGGTGATGATTACCCGGCATACATAGCAGGTTCCATGTACACCAGTCTCGAGTGACGCAGCGATAGATTAATTAACAGCACGCGTGGAACACAGACATGTGAAGTCCCATACCGAAATGGAAATACATTGTACTGTGGATTCTGCATGCATTCCTCTCATTATTATCATCTAATTGTTTGTCATGTTTTTTTTTAATCTCTGTGTTATACCTTTGTGGTATATTAAAAAGAGTGCTGGGATGTCGTTAAACATTCATTCGTTCATTCATTCATTCATTCATGCATTCATCCATTCATTTATTCTTTAACAAGAAGTCCTCTTATCCTTCATTAATCTGCATAATCATTCACCTTTACAAATTTGCATATTAATAATTTATCTTGCATAATAATGAGGCACTGACCAATAAGAAGAGCTTGAGCCTGCACTTGCTTTACTAACGTCACTAATGAAAACACAAACAGAGAACTGAAGGCACATGAAATTGTTCAGTGTGTCCCAGTTTGTCGTTTGCCTTACATCCAAAGACAAGTCATTTGGTAAAATAAATATTGAGCTGGAACCAGTACCCAGAAAATGTACTGAATGCCAAATAAGAGTTAAAAAATAAATAATTTCAAAAAGCTACTCATTTGTTAAAGACTGCTCGTGGATATTTAGGGGGGGGGGGGGGGGGGGGGAGGAGGTGGGGACTACTTCTCGATATGTTATTCCAGCTGCTTATTCACACATGACGTGTAGTTACTAGTACCTGTTTGTGTTCAAGCTATTTAACATTATATGTCATTTCGTGTGTGTCTGTGTGTCTCTTTGTCTGTCTGTCTGTCTGTCTGTCTGTCTCTCTCTCTCTACTCCTCTCTCTCTCCTCTACCTCTCTCTTTCTCTTTCTCTTGTGTGTGTATTATCTCTCCCTCTCCCTCTCTCTCTCCCTCTTTCTCTCTCTCTCTCCTCTCTCTCTCGTACCTCCTTTTTGTTTTCAACCTCATTTAATAGTATGTATTCGCTAATTCCCATATTTCCTGCCGTGTTCCTCTCTATCTCGTCTAGGTATGGTGCGTGTCTCTCCTCTCTCTCTAGCTCTCTCTGTCTCTCCCTCTCTCTCTCTCCCTCTCTCTTTCTCCTCTCTCTCCTCTCCCTCGTTTCTCTCCTCACCTAGTTAATAATTTTTATAGCTAATTCCATATTTCTTTTCTGGTTGTTGTGTCCTTTTAAAAAATCTCTTCCTCTGAGTGGGTATGTCTGTCTCCCTGTCCCACTTGTCTTTTCCCTCTCCTGTATCCTCTTTCTCCTTCTCCTCTTCTTTTCCCCTTCCCCTCTCTCTCCTCTTCGCTCTCCTCCCCTCCTCTCTCTCCTCCTTTTTCTTTCTCTCTCTTTGCTCCCCCTCTCTCTCCTACGTACCTGTTTTGTGTTTCAACCTATTTTTTCACGTATGTATGCTATCCCTATTTTAGTCCTGTGGTGTGTCTCTAATCTCTAGGTAATGTTGCGTGTCCTCTTCTCGTCTCTCTCTTTCTCTCTGTCCTCCTCTCTCCCTCTTCGCTTTCCTCTCTCTCTCTCTCTCCTCACCTAATTTAATATTATTTCATGCTATTCCATATTTGGTATGTGTGTGTCTTTATCTCTAGGTATGTGGCGGTTTCTGTTCTCCTTCTCTGTCCTCTGTCTCCTTGTCCCTCTCCTCCTCCTCCTCTCTCTCTCTCTCCTCTCTCCCACCCACCGCCCGAATCTCTCTTCTCTCTCTCTCTCTCTCTTCTCATCTCAGTCCTCTCTCCTCTCCTCTCTCTCTCTCTGATGTGTGGTGATTAGGCCCTACGGGGTCTACGATGCTGGTGTGTCACTAATTCGACATCACCAGTCGAGCCATGGGAATTTTTTATCCAATACCGACTCCAACCCTGAGTGAGTGCTCCGCAAGGCTCCAATGGGTAGGTGTAACCACTGACACCGACCATTGAAATCCATAACTGGTTCCACAAAGGCCATGGTTTGTGTCTATCCTGCATGTTGGGAAGGGCAAATAAAAGATCCTTTGCTGCTACATCAGGAAAGAGTAAGCCCCATGTAGTGGCGACAGCGGGTTTCCTCTCAAAATCTGTGTGGTCCCTTAACCAGATGTCTGCACGCCCTATAACCGTAAATTAAAATGTTTTGATGCGTCCGTTAACTAAAACATTTCTTTCTTTTTCTCCCTGTGGTTTTGTGTGTATGTGTGTGCGCGCGCGTGTGTCTCACCTTGTTACTATCTTATTTTAACTAGGTAAAATACCAATAATAAGATTAACCTTTAGTTACCTTAGACTTGTGACCTTTTTCATTTAGTAAACCATTGCAACCCTTAGAGAATTCTTAGAGTATCCGTAGAATTAGTAGTAAGTAAATGGCAGCAATGTCTTTCCCTTCACTCGTTGTAACTTATCACTTGAACATATAGATGGATCACATTTCATAATCATAATATAGAGAATATTTCATGTTTTGGGTGTCAAATATGGATTTAATTCTCCTTGAGTGAAGTTTTGCCATCATATCTCACGATCGCGCAAGTGATATAAATGGCAAACTACATGAGATGAGTTCTAAATCATATTTTGAACAAAAAACCATGAAATTTTCTATTTATTATATAACTTTTTGGCAATTTACCTTTATTTTTTTAAAGTGCCACAGCAAAATAGTTTCTGGCTTTCTTACACTGAAGATAACACTTTCTAAGTGATTGAGAACACATTTTTAGAGTGAAATAGTGTAAATTTTCCCTCTAAAGTGTGTTATCGGGGGGGGGGCGGGGAGGGCACTGAGTACCTGATAACTTTTATTTCATCAATATTTTAAGATATTTCACTAAATGTTTAACCCCCCCCCCCCCTAACAACCAAATATTAGTACACCAGGCCTGCAAGTGATCTATTTACTATACCATATTTTCATCTGACCATTAATAAACCTTGATATATTTTTTTTACTGCTCTTACCCTTCTGATGTTCCGGTCACAAGATATAGGCTTTTGGACAACTATTCAAGATACACCTATATCTATTTAATAACTGCAACACTTGTCCTTAAGCAGCTTATATTGAGTTGAGGTTTGTTTATTACTGTTGCATGTTTGCTTACATCGTAATCACATTTTCCTTGGTAAAATCTGTTGACTTGCAATGGCATATGCAGAATTTTACTGACAAGATTACCTCTTTCAAATCGCCTTTGCCAGCAATGAGTTTTGCTGGCGACCTTTACAAAATGTTGCCAAAAGCAGCGGACAACATCTTTCCTGCTCACCTATCGGCCATCTCGGCTGCCCTTGGCCCTAGGACTCGACTCGGGGCCAGAGGGAACAGAGTCCGGAGATGGCCCAGGTGGAATGAAGTGGACAGTTTGGTGATACGGTCCACGATGCTTTTGAGGCCTAACCTCAAATTCCTGAATGCAGCTGGAGCCCAACTACACTCTAACTATGGCCAACAGAGATATTGGCTATAACAACTGAAACTTTTGGATGAATTTGTTACGAAAACGGTAAAACATTATAAGGCTGAATGCAGTTTGTTGCTGATTTTTGCTGGAAAACCCCTTGACAGAAAAAAAGGATAAATTAATGGGTGGAAAAAACCAAACCAACGGGAAGATTAAGGACGTGATTTCTGATATTGATCCTCTCACAAGGCTGATTTTGATCAACGCGATCTACTTCAAAGGAACCTGGAAACAACAGTTTGATCCCAGAGACACAGCGAAGGGAATTTTCACAATGTCCTCGGGTGACACCATCCAGGTTGATATGATGAGAATGGAAAATCTATTTCTCATGGACCGCAATGAAAGCCTCAAATGTCAAGTGCTGGAACTGCCCTATCTAAAAGGACACATCAGCATGTTAATTTTTCTACCCTTTGAAGCTGATGGGCTGACATTCCTAGAGGAAAAACTCAATTATGACACACTCAACAATGCCTTCTATCTCAAACCACGACAAGTCGACGTTACACTACCGAAATTTGTCATGGACTCCACTTTTGCATTAGACAAAGTCCTGCCGTTCCTGGGAATGGTTGATGCATTTGATGCGAAAACTGCTGATTTTTCTGGCATGTCTGCTTCTGCTGATCTGTACATCTCACAGTTCGTACACAAGACGTTTTTAGATGTCAACGAAAAAGGGACTGAAGCTTCTGCAGCTACATATGCATGCGTGTGCTTAGGTTCCAAACCGATATCTCGACCATTTGTGGCTGACCACCCATTCCTGTTCGTTATCCGTGACAAGAGCGTGAACATGATCCTATTCATAGGCAAACTGGAAAAACCATAAACTATCATTACATACTCTGAAGTCGCACACTACCGAGGATTTCTTAAAGTAGAACATCACAATGTACTTTTTTTTTTTTTATACTTTTCTTTGCATTTGTGAGTGAGTGATTATTATCTTTATCTCGCGGACTATTGAATTCTAACCCTGAGATTGTTGATTTTAATCAGAAAACCTCTTGTAACCACAAACTGAAATAATAGTCAATTATGTAGCAGTGTTTCTGCCAGAAAGAAATGTTTGGGTATGGATGCTATGAAATTGAATATTTACAATGTGTATACTGAATGTGATAGGGGGTAAAGGGGTCTCCCCTAGAAAGAAAATGGGTTAGGGTTAAGAAAATCATACATTAATAATAAAGGGTCATTAATTTTGTCAAAAGGTCAACTTTAAAAATAAAAAAATCTGTAAATAATTTGGGTATGGCGCCATACCCATTTCACCCTCTGCTAAACCCCGTGTAGGTACCGTCGGTTAACAGTTGTCAGTACAGTTGCTTAGTAACAAGACGTTAGTTATTGATTTACTTTCATGATTAACTGAATTTTGCTTAGATTTATATTCCATATTTTGAACTTGTGCATACTTTTTCATTTCTTTGGTGAAATTCGAGCACATTTATTAATTTTTCATCGTTTACAACTGTGGTGGCAGTACTCATGGCGGGTGCCACTGGTGGGGCAGGATATGCTCGCATTTCGCGAACACCTGACATCATCACTGTTACGACAGTGATTCACGAGTGCATGTCGTCACAGCTGTACATATTCTAATGCACTGTGTCCGGTGCTAATCTCGATTTAGTAAACTAGTCTTAGAGTGGCAGTCATGTTTGAGACAGTGCAAGGACAAAATCTCCAATAAAGGATCTTCTTGGCAGTGGCTGTCCTCCTATAGACGAGGGACTAGGTAGAGATGCATGGAGTCGACCACTGTTTTGCCAAATGCTCATTTGTCTCTGCACTGTGCAGAGATACGACACTGATGATGTATTACATTGTTGTGTCATTCAGATTTATATCTAAACATTTTTTTTCAACAGTACCCGTAATGTCTTGTGATATAGCTGTCTATGCTAGAGATCGTTAATTAAATATGTGCTACCCCCCCCCCCCCCCCCCCCCCCCCCCCCCCCCCCCCCCCCCCCCCCCGGGATTATTAATGTTTTTGGTTATTTTTCTTTGCGGCCAGTGCACAGCAACTGGCATGTGCTATCCTGTCTGCGGGATGGTGCATATAAAGGATCTCTTGCTAATAATGAAAAAAGTATAGCGGGTTTCTTCTTCGACTCAAAATGACCATATGTTTGACATCCAATAGTCGATTATTAATAAATCAGTGTGCTCTAGTGGTGTCGTTAAACAAAACAAACAACTTTTGACTTAGTAATTTGGACTATTATCTTGTTATTTTATACTTGTTAGGGTTAGTTGCTAGTAATTGTTGTATGTCACAACAGCACTTTGATTATGCTTTCAAAGTGTGCTGCCAAGTACGATATTGATCTTCACATTATATTAGCAGAAAGAATGAGGAACAAAGCATTGAGGCACTGAAGTGGAAACGTATTGATTTATACTGGCCATTACATATGTATGTGTATTCATGTATGGATATCTATATACATGTGTTGTATGTATGTCGAGGTTGACTGTTACGTACATAGATATTAACGCACTGGCGCTGGGGATAATTAAATCCTTTCTGGCCTCACAAATTGTCCGATACCGTTGCTGGTACTGGAACCTATGGCACCGAATCGCCTGCAAATTGCTGACTAACCACGATGCGTTCTGAGCTATCCAGGCATCCATATGTATGTGTGTGTGTGCGCGCGCGCGCGCGTCCCGTGATTCGACGCACTTGTTATTTTGCTTAGGAAGTTGTCATGCTGTCGGTGTTTTTAACGAATTAAAGTTCAATTTCTTTTTCAATGGTTAATCAAGTTTCAATATATTTATTGTTAAGAGTGCAATTAAAATTAGAATTATCAATAATTATATCATAATTTCAAAATAAATCATCCATCTGTATTCGTGTATATAAACGCTAAGTAGGTCAGTCTTAATGATACTAACAATGTTAAAACAAGTTTAAAAAACCCCCACCTTTCCCGCAGTTTTAAAATTATAGTAAACAGTATTTTTTTTTTTCGGTTATTTTTGCTGAAAAGGAAAACACCGACAAATGCAAACAAAACAAAAGTTTTGCACCTTACAGTTCCCAAATGTCGCATTGTTACAAAAAAAAAAAAAATGAAAGCGAAATAAGATCCACGTGTGTGCACGAGAGAAAAAAAAAATCAATGTAGGCATCTTAGCCATGCATAACAATGAACATGTATGCATCTGCAGTACTGTGCCACTCACGAAAACGATTTCGAAACTGATCATGAGATGGGTCATGTGTGATCGTTCATTTTCATATTTAAACTGTTTAACAAGACAAAACAGAAAAGTGATAAAATAATCCTGGGACAATAGTGTAGCGTTTATGGGCTACAAAGTGAGGTCATGGGCGGTCTATAAATAGCGCGGTCACCGATCCACATCTACTGCGCCGAAACACCGGACATGCAAATCGTTTTGGATACAAGGCGGTGTCTACATTTTTGCACACTTTTAAAATGTTTATTTTCTACAGACATAAAACAATTTGTAATGTATATCTCAGTTTATGCACTGCTTCATTGATGAGAGACACATTTTATTAAGTATTTCACAGTGTTCACATAGAAAATGGTCTTTGAATGCTTAGGTGCGCTGATACACCTGACAGCACTGTATATATATAATTAGCTTACGATGATTTTACGATTTGCTTGCATAATTATGTTTAAATTATTCGTTATGCTTGTGTATTCACGTGAATGTGCTTTATTATTTACGTGTAAAATTATTAACACATTTCCACCAACTTTAATATGAATCTACAGTCTTTAAATGAGATTGAATTATTCGACTTACTGGTTTTGCTTTCACAAAATGTACCAAAAAGGTCATAAATACTGAAAATGCACCCATTTGCAATGCCTTCACATGTTATTATTATGTGATTGTAAACATGACCGCGCACAGTAATTTGACGTCACTAACCAATAAACCCGTCTACACTTAAAAGACAAATATATTTCTTAGAACTGTAGTATCTTTTTTTTTTTAAATATGAGCACATAGACGAGTTATCAGTTGTTATGAAATTTATGTCCCGGGTGAAATAATCTTCATTTGTCACGAGCTTTACCGAGTGTTAAATGATAATTATTCCACGGAGGATGTGAATTTGATAATAAATGGAAGCGAGTTTGATATTATATTTATTACCTCAGCTATCTTTCCTCTAGTGGTCTTTTAGTTTCGATATAGACCCATCTACTAGTATGCTGTAAGTCCCTTTGCACACTATTCCGAGTATTGCTATAACTTTTTATTTTAATAACGTTCACGGATAATATTTAAAAAAAAAGTTCTGTTTATTATGTTTAAAAAAAAAATGTATATTGAATTTTATTAAAATAACATTTTGTTACAAACTGAACAATGATAATTGAGATGTAAATCATACTAAATGTAAACGTTTTAAACTATGTAACGCCATTTTGGTTTGTGCCAGATTGTGATGACGTCATATTTAGTACCGACAACGTCATTGGTTTGTAAGCGCAAAATCGTCCAATAGCATTGTATGTTACACCAATGCAGAATATGTTTTACTAGAAATTATGAAACATATGTTCCCCGTTATGAGAAACCGCTGGGGCAATCTGATTAAAAGTAGCTCTACTGGTCTACCAGTAGATCTAACAGCATTGCGTGGACTCCCGTGTCCATGTGATATTTCATCTATAAATAACAATTTAAATATCGACCAATTACACTTCGCCTTTTATAGCGTTATTCGGGTGCATACAAATTCTAAAAATATCCGGCGATTATTTATGCAATAGGCGAACTTGTTGGTCTATTTCATCATTAAAAAAACAGGGGGAAAAGTGCAGTAATAAATTAGTACTGTTTAATACTAGTACAAACAGATTTTATGGCTATACCATCACGTTTTTTGTTTTTTTTCGTCTTGAAATGAATTTTATATAAATTTTTAAATTGAAATTAGTTTCCGGCATACTTCGTAATTCACCCGAATCATTTCGTATACCCTCGGCATAATCCCGAATGTTTTAAAATTCTTTTCAAATCACTGGCATGATTTTGTAAGTACGGTTTTGATTGGTCGAATGAAAGGTCAACTGGACATGAGCAGCAACGGGTTGCTGTTAGATCCACAGGTAATAGTAATTAACCAGTGGAGCTAATTTTAATTAGATTGCTGCTGGGGTAGCTAAAAAAAAAAAAAAAAAAAAAAGTATTGTGCGAAACCTTACACGATGTATCAATTACTTAACTAAACTAGTGAATGAGTGGTAAATAAATGGCGGCGAGTCATGGATGTGTAACTGTTTTCCTTTACTGTTTAACTTAGACTGAACCTCAAGATTGATCACAAATTAATATAACATATATATTTTCACCATGCTAGATGGAAACTACATTGGGTGGACAACTGAATTTAAACTACTTGGAATTAAATTCACAGTCATGTTAGAACATATCGGTGAACTCAATTATGACCCTAAACTGTTGGAAATGCAAAAGTTAATGGTATTACTAAACCCAAACGAAAAAATAATAACATCTGAATACATTATTTAAAAAATGTATTTGGGAGAATAAACCACAAAAGATAAAGCAAACTTTAATAACACAAGACTACAAAAATGGGGGTATAAAAATTATAAATATAGATAATTTTCCTATAGCTTTAAAATGTGTATGGGTTCGAAGATTGTTGTATTAAAACTAAAAATGGATAACCCTATTTAAATCATTTACAGATATATCCACAAAGGATTTAATCTTATAGGGGGATACTTTTATTGTTCGTAAAACATTGCACATGAAAAATATGTTTTGGAAAGATACTCTGGAAAGTTGGGCAGAAATACAACAAAAACAAAATCCGAATAATGTAGAAGACATACTTGAAACAAATAAAAGTAAAATATTAATAGATCATAAACTAGTTTTGTATAAAACCTATATTGGTAAAGGGATTATTTTTTATAAACGATTTATTAGACGAAAATGGATATATATATATATATATATATATATATGTTACCAGTTTGTTGAAAAATACCATATAGCTACAAATGTTATCAACTATGCATCATTAACAAATGCTGTCAAATCATTTATATATATATATATATAAATTAGATTAAAAGACGATCATTTTAACACAGTGAAAAATCCTATATACCCTTTAAAACTGCAACTATTATTAAAAAGTAAAAAAAAAAAAAAAGGTTGCAGAAATATGTATGATATTTCAGTATGTAAAGCCAAACGCACACATAAAATATAGTAATGAAGGCTTCTTATTTGAACAAACTGATTGGGAAAAATATTATGTTTTACCATTTCGATGTGTGAAAGATTCTAGCCTTCGATGGTTTCAATATAGGTTTAGTTTGCTTCTTTTTGTATCATTAGTGCAGTAAAGAGTATAAAAGGCATCTCATGTTAGTGTGATTTTCTTTGAAGTAAAGTGTAAAACTCGAAATCTATCTGAATAAGGATTTGGCGTTTGTATTGTATTTTCACTCATTGTGTTTTTGCCTTTCTCTCATTGTGTTTTTGCCTTTCACTCATTGGGTTTTTGCCTTTCTCTCATTGTGTTTTTGCCTTTCTCTCATTGCGTTTTTGCCTTTCACTCAGTGTGTTTTTGCCTTTCTCTCTTTGGGTTTTTGCCTTTCTCTCATTGGGTTTTTGCCTTTCAATCACTGGGTTTTTGCCTTTCTCTCATTGGGTTTTTGTCTTTCTATCCAGTGCCCCTCGACTGGGATATCAAGGCCAGTGGTATGTCCATTTCTGTACATTGATACAAAAAATAAAACAGTTTGTTTTGTTTAACGAGGGGGCGGGACGGCTTACCAGTGGTAAAGCGCTTGCTTGATGTGTGGTCGGTCTAGGATTGATCCCCGTCGGTGGTCCTATTGGGCTATTTCTCGTTCCAGCAAGTGCACCCACGACTGGTATATCAAAGGCCGTGGTATATGCTATCCTGTCTGTGGGATTGTGCATATAAAAGATCCCTTGCTGCTAATGTTCTCTAGTGGTGCTGTTAGTGCTGTTAAACAAAAGCAAACTATTAAACCTTAGCGATACCACTAGAACACATTGATTTATTAATCATCGGCTATTTGGATGTCAAACATTTGGTCATTTTGATAGTCTTAGATAGGAAACCCGCTACATGTTTGCTTCAGTAACAGTCAAATCAGTCCTAATTTCAACAAAATAAACCAACGAAAACAGGCCAGCCAGTGCACCACGACTGGTATATCAAAAGCTGTGGTATGTACTATCCTGTCTGTCGGATGGTGCATATTAAAGATCCTTTGCCACTAATGATAAAAAATATAGCGGGTTTCCTCTCTAAGACTATATGTCAAAATTACCAAATGTTTTGACATCCAATAGCCGATGATTAATAAATCAATGTGTTCTAGTGGTATCGTTAAACAAAACAAACTAACGTTATCCGTGATAACAGAGCAGGCATGATTCTATTTATAGGCAAATTGCGAAAACCATCAACCGTCATCACAGACTCGGGGAGTAAGACCACCAAATCATATCCCACAGACGACAATAATAGCATGTTGCTAAAACTCCTACACGCAGTGTATAAATCGACATAAACACCACGGATAAATCAATGTACTTTAGTGGCGTTAGATTGCATCAAAGTCGAGGCGATTAACGTTGTGCCAAAAAAAATCACGCCCATATTAAGTACACACATGCTGACCTCAAAATATTTCACCTCAAAACTACTGAAATGTTATGTTTAATTAGATTACAATAACTTGAAATGCATTTCTGAATATTGACAACTCGACAGCAGCTGTTAATGACGGTACTGAACTAAAGCAACCTTCCTGAACTCGGACAAGCCAAAAAAGTCCGTATTGTGTCCAACTTAGCGAGCTCTAAAGCTCTAAGTCGTGTCTTAAACAAACCAAAGTTTAACTTTTCCCCTCTCTTTCACTACTGAATGTCAAATCCTCCGTATGTTAGACACCAAATAACCATACTTTAAAATGTGCTGCGATGGTGTTAACCCAATAATCCATTCCTTTCTAATACAGTGTCTGTGTAATTTACAGAATGTGAGACCAGTCGTAGAGGGGGGAAGAATAGCAAAGAAGAATTATTCTCCAAAGCCTGTTGTTGACGTCCCATAAGCTTTGAAGAGACTGCAGTCCTTATGAGCAAGCGATTGGGATATCTAATAGTGTTATAATAATGACCTTGTGTTCGTATATCGTTATATTTGTATTTCACCACCTTTCGCCTACTGCAATGGCTGACAAGTTTTTCCAAGACGATGCATCAATCTCTCAACTGGCTAATGCCAACACCCAGTTTACTCTAGACTTGTACAAGAAGGTTGCCAACTCCGCTGACAACATCTTCCTGTCACCTATCAGCATCTCGGCTGCCCTGGCTATGACTCGACTCGGGGCCAGAGGGAACACAGAGTCTGAGATGGACCAGGTGATGAAGTGGACAACGTTTGGTGACAAGGTCCACGATGCTTTTGAGGACTACCTCAAAGTCCTCAATGCAGCTGAATCCAGCTACACTCTAACCATCGCCAACAGAATATTTGTCTACAACAAACTGAAACTTTTGGATGAATTTGTTAGGAAAACAGGTAAACATTACAAGTCTCATACTGTTCTTGCTGATTTTGCTGGAAATCCAGATGGAGAGAAGAAAGTCATTAATGAATGGGTGGAAAAACAGACCAACGGCAAAATAAGGGACATAATTCCAGGTAGCATCGACCCTTTGACAAGACTGATTTTGGTAAACGCAATCTATTTCAAGGGGAAATGGGAACAGAAGTTTGACCCTGTCGATACGGTTAGAGAGAGCTTCAAAACGTCTTCTGGCGCTGATGTCATTGTTGACATGATGAAGATGGTAAAGAAGTTTAGAATTGGTCGCAGTGAAAAACTCCAGTGCCAAGTGCTTGAGCTGCCTTATGTCCAGAAGGACATCAGCATGTTCATACTCCTGCCGTTCGAACGTGATGCCGTGTCACGCCTGGAGCACAACCTTAACAACGAGAACCTCAAGGCAGCTTTGTCGGAAATATGGAAAGAAACTGTGGACATTACACTACCCAAATTCGTCCTTGAATCGAATTTTGCATTGGAGAAAATTCTGCCTTCTATGGGAATGGTCGATGCGTTTGATAGGAGCAGAGCTAACTTTTCTGGAATGGCTGGGTCCACGGATCTCTATATTTCACACATCACACACAAGGCGTTCTTAGACGTGAATGAAGAGGGCAGTGAAGCAGCCGCAGCTACTGGTGTTCGAATCCAGACGCGATCTTTACCCATCATCCACCCCTTTATCGCTGACCACCCGTTCGTGTTCCTCGTCCGCGATAACAGAGCTGACATCATTCTCTTCGTGGGCAAGCTGGGACATCCACCAGCAGTTCCCGTGGGTCTGAAACAGGAACTCTAGTTTAATATTAAACATAAAAGGATGCGTCCGAGTCTGAAACTCACAGGGCAAAAATATTTCTTTGCATGATAAGATACAGATAATTTTAAGGGTGTTTCGTCAACAGGATCTGTAGTTAATGCATTTACATGGGCGCGTTTGAGTCTAAAAATTACAGGACAAAGATATTTCTTTGAATGAAAAGATACAAATAATTTTTAGAGTATTTTTTTTTTTAACATGATCTATAGTTAATGGCGCATTTAAGTCTGAAATTCACGGAACAAAGATATTTCTTTCAATAATAGGACGTAGAAGAGTGTTTTTAATGGGAACTCTGGGTAATGAACTTACATAGGTGCGTCTCAGACTGAGTCTGAAATTCACAGGACAAAGATATTTCTTTGCATGATAAGATACAGATAATTTTAAGGGTGTTTTAACGGGATCTGTAGTTAATGTATTTACAAGGGCGCGTTTGAGTCTGAAATTCACAGGACAGAGATATTTATTTACGTGATAAGATATAGATCAAAGAATGTTTTGACAATTTAACTTACAAATGCGCGTCTGAGACTGAGTCTGAAATTCACAGGACAAAGCTATTTGTTTACGTGATAAGATCTAGATCAAAGAATGTTTTGACTATTTAACTTACAAAGGCGCGTCTGAGACTGAGTAAAATTCACAGCACAAAGATATTTATTTACATAGTAAGATCTAGCTCATTTAAAAAGTGTTTTTAACAGAAAGTATAGTTCTGAGAATGAGTCTACAATTCACGGATCAAGTTTTATGTTGCCAATAATGATAACCATGCATACGCATGCCTCTGTTGTTGTTGGTGGTGGTGGTGGTTGTCGTCGTCGTCGTCGTCGTCGTCGTGGTGGTGCTGGTGGTGTGTGTTTGTCTGTGTGTGTGTGTGTGTGTGTGTGTGTGTGTGTGCGTGTTTTGGATATTTGTTGGGGTTTTTTGGTCAACATTTGAAGAGTGTTTTACAAACTTCTTTAAGTCCACGAGCTCCTTGTAAAAAAAATTTTAAATGACGATTTATGTTAGATATAAGGATAACCTTGCATATATATACCCAACAGGTTGTTATTCAACTATATAAGGGGTTTTAATCCTTTCGGGGATACTCAATATGCATGTAACCAGTGTATCGAGCAAGCAATTTATGGGGGGGGGGGGGGGGGGGGGGGGGGGGGGGGGGGGGGGGGGGGGGGGGGGGGGTTGGAGTGGGTTTTTTTACGTGGTCCCCCCCCCCCCCTATTTTTTCCAATTGTGGACTTAACGAGTTATGTAAAAGCACTTTTCATTGATCATTAGTGCCTGATTGAGACTGGTCTCATCCAGTATTTCTGCCAGTAGTTTGGGTAGGCATGGTGTTATGGAATTGAATGCAACCACAGTCAACAGTGGGTATGGGAGGCCTCCCCCGGAAAGAAAATGGGTTACGTTTAGGATTAGGGTTAAGAAAAAAACATACAATAATGATAAGAGTAATTAATTTTGTCAAAAGGTTAACTTTAAAAATAATAAATCTGCAAAACAAATTGGGTATGACGCCATACCCATTTTACCCTCTGGCAGAGAACCCTGTCACATTCGACAAAATGATCGTGCTGGGGTGTCGTTAAACATCTATTCTATTCTATTCGACAAAAGGATCGTGCTGGGGTGTCGTTAAACATCTATTCTATTCTATTCAACAAAAGGATCGTGCTGGGGTGTCGTTAAACATCTGTTCTATTCTATTCGACAAAAGGAAGCAACTACAAAATCACAGTAACATTATAAACCTTGTTACTGTGCAGTGCTCAGTTAATTTTAGCTCAGTCGTAGAGCGCCCCCTCCCCCCCCCCCCCCCATCCCGCCCTCGATGTGCTTGAACCGTAGAATCGAACCACCAAGGTGGAAACATTTTATGACTATTTTGTTTTGTCCCAACCTTTGCCCAACAACTAGTATATCAAAGGTCGTGGTATGTGCTGTCCTGTTCATGAAACAGTTCATATAAAAGATCCATTGCTGCTTATGGAAAAATGTCAGAATTACAAAGTGTTTGACATCCAATAGCAGATGATTAATAATGTATCAATGTGCTCTAGTGGTGTTGTTAAACACAAGTTTTTTTTTAACTTGGTAGCTGCTTCATTTAAAACGGTTGGTTGATACGTGTACGAAGACTGCCAATATGTTTATAGCGAATGGTGCGGCTACCAGGTCACACCTCGACAATCTTGTCTGGCTGTCTGGGTCCCGTTTTACGAAGCGATCTTAGCGCTAAGATCATCTTAAGAGAATAGCATAACGCTAAGATCGCTTCGTTAAACGGGGCGCATGACTGGGTTAGTGGTTAATGAGAGAGGAGTATTGGCTTTACACCTCCCCATACCAACTCAAAGGAAATCATCGATGATCATAGAGCTTGGCGCATGTACAGAACAGACATTTCCTTTCGGTTTCCACGCTAATACGTATGCATATCTTCTGTTCTCTGACGTCAGTGGATTTGGTTTGAGTTTGGAGTTTTCCTTCTAGGAGTTTTCCTTCTAGGAGAGTTTCCTTACTAGGATTCTGAGCCTCTCCAGCCCAGTTTTGATTTTCGAGTTTGCTTCTCCTAGACAGTTGTCTTTCTTCACTCACGTCCTCTGTCTGTCCGGTCAATATTAGTCTAGTCTCTGCCCTTTGACCAGTCCAGCTTGGGTGACCGTACCAGGAGCTGATGCTCCAGCTGGCATAGCTCTCCGAGTCATTGAGGTATGCAAGCTACCTCACCACGTCAAGGAATGGACCATGAGATAGCAAAGAGAATCAATAACAGGATACATGTGCCACCCTTATGTCACAGTGGAGAATGTACGAGTGGGTGTAGATTAGTGGGAAAATAATTGACAAACCCTAAAGGGGCGACTTAATTATATTTCATGCATTTACACTTCTGAGTGCTTTCTCCAACTTAATCCATTATTCATTTTAATACAATTGCGTAACTGCCAAATTATCTTCTATTTTATATTTTTGAAAGGAAAATATTGATTAAAACGGCAAATGATATTTACAAAAATAATAACCCAAAACCATAGGTTCCTTTCGGACTGAACCTGAACGATTCCGCCAGTAAACCCTCAACAGTGAATGGCTGGCATTAAAGGGACTTCCCTGAGTTTGCTGCAATTTTTAAGATGTTATCGACTAACTGGGACTTTTTAACGATTGTAATCACATATCAAATATATTTTTCTACATAAAATATTAGTGGCTGTATATTAAACGTGTTTCTGATCGTTCTAATATTTGTACTAGGTTAAATTTCAGTTTATTTCCTAAAATATAGTTTTTTCGTATGTACGAAATAATTTAAAGACAAAATCCAGTTTGGGCTTCTTACAAATATTAAGACGATCGGAAACACATTGAATATACAGACACTGATATTCTAAACAGGAAAATATATTTAATATGTAAATTTAATCGTAGCAATATTTTATTAGTCGGAAACATCTTACAATGCAGCAAACTCAGGAATGTCCCATTAAGCGTGATGCACGTGCTAAAAGAGTAATATCTGATTTCCGAACCGGCCTCGGTGGCGTCGTGGCAGGCCATCGGTCTACAGGCTGGTAGGTACTGGGTTCGGATCCCAGTCGAGGCATGGAATTTTGAATCCAAATACCGACTTCAAACCCTGATTGAGTGCTCCGCAAGGCTCAATGGGTAGGTGTAAACCACTTGCACCGACCAGTGATCCATAACTGGTTCAACAAAGGCCATGGTTTGTGCTATCCTGCCTGTGGGAAGCGCAAATAAAAGATCCCTTGCTGCCTGTCGTAAAAGAGTAGCCAATGTGGCGACAGCGGGTTTCCTCTAAAACAAATCTGCGTGGTCCTTAACCATATGTCTGACGCCATATAGTAAATAAAATGTGTTGAGTGCGTCGTTAAATAAAACACTTCTTTCTTTCTTTCTGATTTCCGATTTAATTTCCGACAGTCTTCACTGTATTCCGTCGAAATTAATCTCCGTCATTCTGTTTGTCCAACTTTTTGTTGTTGTTTTCGGGTGGGGGGGTGGGGGTGGGGGGTGTCTGAACTTATCCTGTTTTGTGTATAGTTTTATCATGTACTGTTACAGTTCAAGTTTAACTTCGACAGACTTATGGCTGTTACGGAGATGTGAAAATTAGTTTTCCATGTTTTTTGTTTGTTTTGCAATGTCCGAAGATATTAAGATGAAACTTTACATATAGCCTTATCATGTACTGTTACAGATCAAGTATAACTTTACCCATTTGTTGACAGACTTGTGACCCATGCACTTCAAGAGATAAGAAAAGTGTTTGTTTTTGGGCCCGGTAGGGGACATGTGTTTCTTTGCAAGTACTCTAAGAATACTTACTAATAAATCAGTGTGCTCTAGTGGTGTATTGGCGCCGTTAAAACAACAACAACATTTCCTTCCTTCTAGTGGTGTACTATAAACATAAATCAAAATACATGTAGCTAGGCTATATACCCATTTTAAAAAAGAAAGAAAAAAAAAGAAATGTTTTATTTAATGACGCACTCAACACATTTTATTTACGGTTATATTGCGTCAGACATATGATTAAGGACTACACAGATATTGAGAGAGGAAACCCGCTGTCGCCACTTCATGGGCTACTCTTTTCGATGGATCTTTTACATGCACCATCCCACAGGCAGGGTAGTACATATCACCGCCTTTGTTACACCAGTTGTGGAGCACTGGCTGAAAAGAGAAATAGCCCAGTGGGTTTATAAAAATGAAGACGAACACACCCTATCCTTTGTTCATACTATTATAGTACTTGCTTATACCACCCTTATGTCTGATGGCTTAACCACTGTATACACCGCCCACGGCGGTCACGAAATACTCTTTCACTAGAGCGTTTTATAGTGTTTGCTTTGTATTTGGCCGACTCAGTGGTACGCAATAAAACTACTGGGTCATGTCAACATGTTACAGCTGAACTGATGGCAATGCAATTATCGAATCCCAGTGTCAAATCGTCTGTTGACATTTAACAATACCGATGTCACGTGTCAAGGCTATACGCGGGCTGTATATAACTCCCTATTTCGAGGCCTTGCCAACCAGTGTCTACACAATTGCACGAGTCCCCCCTGGGTTGTCATGCCACGACCAGAAGCGGTCAGGCCCTTTCTAAGGGCCCTATGGGCAACCTAGGGAGACCCTACAGAATCGTAGAGGTCTAAATTAACGAGCTACTCTCGATTCACTAATATCAAAACCTATATTAGCTCTGCCATTTACCTTTCGACCGACCGTTCAAAAATTGCGCCAAATTTCCTCAATCAAAATTGTGCACCCTTTCTCTGTGGCATTAATTGCTCCATTCAAAATTCCATAGCACCACCACCACCCACCCGCCTGCTACCGACTTGATCAGGCTGCTGGTACTCCCTTGCACCTGCCAGTGCAGGCGGTCCCTCCTCTCTCGACCCCCCCCCCCCCCCACCTTTCCTGTCATGGACGGAGGTGCCGGCCAAGGCGTGCACTACAACAGCTTGTTCTGAATGTGCACGTAAAACCCTATGACCTGACCTGACCTGGCCTGCGATCCCACAGCATCATAGAGGTCTAATTAACGAGCTACTCTCGATTCACTAATGTCAAAATCTATATTAGCTCTGCCATGTTTCTTTTGACCGACCGTTCAAAATTGCGCCCAAATTCCTGAATCAAAATTGCGCACCTTTTCTCTTTGGCATATTAACTGCTCCATTCAAAATTCCATAGCACCACCACCACCCTCCCCCGCTCCCTTGCACCTGCCAGTGCAGGCGGTCCCTCCTCTCCCCCCCCCCCCCCCCCCCCCAACACCTTTCCTGTCATGGACCGAGGAGCCGGCCGAGGCTGGCTCTTGTGCCCATGACAGGCGTGCGCTACAGCAGCTTGTTCTGAATGTGCACGTAGAACCCTATGACCTGACCTAACCTGTCAAGCGATCGACATGTAAAGACTGGTTTCCATAAAATAAAACTAGCAGGTCGCAGACTGGAGAAAATGTGTATGCAGACGATCTGCGATGACGCTGTGTGACGCGGACCGCCTCGATTGTTGTTAGTTTCAACCCCTGAGTGATATAACGGTAAATTTTGACTTAAAGACTGTCCAGATTCGAAGTTCAAGTTTGTTTTGTTTAACGACCCCACTAGAGTATATTAATTTATTAATCATCGGCTATTGGATGCCAAACATTTGGTAATTTTAACATATAGTCTTAAAGAGGAAACCCGCTATTTTTGTTTTTATTATTTACTTTTTCATTAGTAGCTCTAGTGGGGTCGTTAAATAATAAAACGGTGTTCGGTTAGTGACCGACATATCTCAGATCTTGGCATAAATAACATGTCCGTTATCTTTACTGGATTGTGCAGTGATTTATTTGAATGTGATTTTTTGTGGACTTGTAATTCAAGGTATACCTTTTGTTACATTTCAGAATATTTTTTTTGGATTTTTTGTTTGGATCATTGTGTAATTTTGAGACTACCCCTGTCCTCGGGTGTTATTTTGTTACATTTTGATCATTGTGTAATTTTGAGACTACCCCTGTCCTCGGGTGTCGTTTTGCTAGTGTACGCAAGCAGATGGGATATAGTATTTGTCTTGCTAATGTACGCAAGCAGATGGGATATAGTACTTGTCTTGCTAGTGTACGCAAGCAGATGGGATATAGTACTTGTCTTGCTAGTGTACGCAAGCAGATGGGATATAGTACTTGTCTTGCTAGTGTACGCAAGCAGATGGGATATAGTACTTGTCTTGTTTGCATAAAGAAGTTTGTTTTGTTTGATGACACCACTAGAGCACATTGATTTATTAATTAATGGATATTGGATGTCATATGTCATACATTTGGTAATTTTGACATATAGTCTTAGATAGGAAACCCGCTACATTTGTTCATTAGTAGCAAGGGATCATTTATATGCACGATCCCACAGATAGGATAATAATTACCACAGCCTTTGACATACCAGTCGTGGTGCACTGGGTGGAACGAGAAATATCACAATGGCCTCACCGACGGGGATCGATCTCAGACTGACTGCACATAAAGCAAGCGCTTTACCACTATGCTAGGTCCCGCCCCTCCACATATGTAGCACACGGTGATTATTCTAAACTTACTGAAGTGAACACGTCCCGCCCCTCCACATATGTAGCACACGGTGATTATTCTAAACTTACTGAAGTGAACACGTCCCGCCCCTCCACATATGTAGCTCACGGTGATTATTCTAAACTTACTGAAGTGAACACGTCCCGCCCCTCCACATATGTAGCACACGGTGATTATTCTAAACTTACTGAAGTGAACACGTCCCGCCCCTCTACATATGTAGCACAGGGTGATTATTCTAAACTTACTGAAGTGAACACGTCCCGCCCCTTGTTTGCATAAAGGCCAATTATATTATTTACACGATGTGTTGGAGTATCCTGCGATTAAGGTTAATGTTCATATAGACCGAATGCAGCTTTTTAAATAATACTTTTAAAAAATCGAAATACATCAGCTTCAATGAAAGCGTCTACACTGGATGGGTGCTCTAGTGGTATCATTAAAGAAAATAAAACAAACCATTCGGTTACGCATCATCGCTCCGTCCGTACGTCCCTCTCTCTCTCTCTCTCTCTCTCTCTCTCTCTCTCTCTCTCTCTCTCTCTCTCTCTCTCTCTCTCTCTCTCTCTCTCTCTCTCTCTCTGCCACCGGCCTCGATGGCGTCGTGGTTAGGCCATCGGTTTACAGGCTGGTAGGTACTGGGTTCGGATCCCAGTCGAGGCATGGGATTTTTAATCCAGATACTGACTCCTGAGTGTGTGCTCCGCAAGGTTCATTGGGTAGGTGTAAACCACTTGCACCGACCAGTGATCCATAACTAGTTCAACAAATGCCATGGTTTGTGCTATCCTGCCTGTGGGAAGCGCAAATAAAAGATCCCTTGCTGCTACTCGGAAAGAGTAGCCCATGTAGTGGCGACAGCGGGTTTCTTCTCTCAATATCTGTGTGGTCCTTAACCCTATGTCTGACGCCATATAACCGTAAATAAAATGTGTTGAGTGCGTTGTTAAAGAAAACATTTCTTTCTTTTTCTCTCTCTCTGCCTGTCTGTCTGTCTGTGTGTCTCTCTCTCTCTCTCTCTCTCTCTCTCTCTCTCTCTCTCTCTCTCTCTCTCTCTCTCGCCCTTCCTCTCTCCTTCCCCCTTCCCCCCTCTGTCTGTCTCTCTGTCTCTCTGTCTCTCTCTCTCTCTCTCTCTCTCTCTCTCTCTCTCTCTCTCTCTCTCTCTCTCTCTCTCTCTCTCTCTCTCTCTCTCTCTCTGTCTGTCTCTCTCTCTCTCTCTCTCTCTCTCTCTCTCTCGACGAAATTGCCATAATTATGTTAGTGCCGTTAACCAATTACCCCCAGCTGTCTGTGTATTGTTTATATTGTAACCTTGTTGTATTATATTGTTACGTATGCTAATGAGAATAATACGAAATCTTGGGTGGGTGAACATATGGTTAAGGACCACACAGATAATGAGAGAGGAAACCCGCTGTCGCCACTTCATGGGCTACTCTTTTCGATTAGCAGCAAGGGATCTTTTATATGCACCATCCCACAGACAGGATAACACATACCACGGCCTTTGATATACCAGTCGTGGTGCACTGGCTGGAGCGAGAAATAGCCCAATGGGCCCACCGACGGATCTGGAATATTCAGCGCAATCCTGACGTATGTTCTATAACTTTTGAATGATTTTTTAAAATGAACATTTAATTGACCCAGCAGGTAGCGTATCCTTTTGGTAATGTAATTGTGTTAGGACATGGGCGGGACGTAAATACGTGGCGTTGTGTGCACTGGTTGGAACGAGAAATAGCGTAATGGGTCCAGTGACGGGGATCGATCCTAGACGAGCGCTTTACCACTGGGATACGTCCCGCCCCGTCATAATCTAAATTTGATGTCGTGGCCTCGCTAGACGTACCTGAATAACACCTGACCGATTATATGTCTTTTGTTTGTTTTCTGTTTTAGACAAGTACAATGACACAAGAGGAAAACACGTTAAAGTCCGGTGCACGATCTTCCGCCTTGAAGGAAGCCATCAACCGTCTTTCCGTAAGTCTGTACCGCCACCTGGCGAAGGCAAACAAAGATGTGGTTGTGTCCCCTTACTTCGTTTCGGCAGCAGTGGCGATGGTGTACTTGGGAGCGAGGTCGAAGACGGCCACGCAGATCGAGGAAGCGATGAACTGGTCGGCCCTATGTGACCATCTCACAGAGACGTTTTCGCACTCCTTGGACTCGCTGACACAAAAGGAGACGAAGGACAGCCTCAAGGCAGCAACTCGGATGTTCATCGCCAATGGGTTCACGATACTGAACGAGTATCTGGAGATGACGGAGAGGCATCTGAAGGCAGCAACGGAGCACGTGGACTTCGAGGGTGGCTGCGAGAAAGGGCGGAAGCGGATCAACGCCTGGCTGGAGGACGAGACGTCTGGAGCTGTGAAGGAGATGCTTCCGCCCGGCAGCGTCGGAGACTTCACCAAACTGCTGCTCGTCAACTGCGTCTGCTTCAGCGGCAGGTGGAACTACCCCTTCAACAAGAGCGACACGCAGACGGACACGTTCAAGACTCTGGAAGGGGAGAAAGTCCAGGTGTCCATGATGAACATGTGCAAACTCTTCCCGTACGTCGCGCTCACCGATCTCAAGTGTCGTCTGGTCGAACTTCCGTACGTCAACCGACACCTTAGCATGTTCCTCTTCCTGCCCGTGCAGGCTTCGTGCCTGCGCGACCTGGAGGCGGGGCTTCTTATGGGCGAACAGACACTGCAGCACTTGCTGGACGCCGTCAAACCGACTCTCGTGCACGTCAGTCTGCCCAAGTTCCGTATGACGTCACAGTACGACATGCGTGACGTGCTGGCATCTGTCGGGATGACGTACGCGTTCAAAGACGCCGCGGACCTGTCCGGCATCACGGGAAATGCGGGTCTCCACATATCACAGTTCGTGCACCACACGGTTCTCGGGGTGGACGAGGAAGGCAATGAAGAGAACGACGGCTCGGTGAGAAACTGTGGGCCGAGTCCCTTTCGTTCAAAACTCGTCTACTTCATTGTGAACCACCCGTTTATCTTCGTTGTGCGGGACAACCGGACTGGAGTTATCTTATTCATAGGGAAGGTGCTGAAGCCAGTGCAAAGTTAACATCTTCTTACGTCGGTTTTCCGGGCACAAACCCTGACCTGCATTTATGAAGTCATTAATCCAGAGACAACACACAAACACAGGGTCATATTTATGAGACAATTAAAAACATTTACAGAAGATTCAATCTTGTCGGTTTGAGGGCACAAACCCAGGCCTATAGGTGCTTATGAAATACTGAAATGTAGACAATGTGCTTATGAAATACTGAAATCTAGAGAATGTGCTTATGAAATAATGAAATCTAGAGACTGTCCTCATGAAGCAATAATATCTAGAGACGAGACACAAACTTATACAATTAGTGCTTATGAATTGGTGAAATCTAGAGATGATACACAAACGGTGTTTTGCCTGTGAAATGATAAAACCAAATACACTGCTTTGAAATAATGAGATCTAGAGGCAAAATACAAATCCTAGCCTGAGAGATAGAGAGAGAGAGAGAGGGGGGGGGGGGGGGGGGGGGGGGAGGATTGAGAGGGGGGGGGGAATGAGGGAGGTGAGACAGACCGACAGTAACCAGCAGAGTGACAACGACAACACAATTTTACAATTACTATGGCGTCGGACATGATAGTTAGAGAACACAGATAATTACAGAGCGTAAACACCCGCTACTCTTTTCGATTTAGCAGCAAGTGATTCATGGTGAGTTTTATATACATCAGCCCTTTGTTACCACGTAGCTGTGGAGCATTGGGGGGGCTGACATACAGACAATCGCTGTGGCTTTTCCATATGCGGTGACTTTCATTCGTGTGACTCCGGTGACCACTCGTGATCCTACTCGCTTTGGTCTACTTTTTCTTTTTAGAGCTATAGCTTCACGTGTGACGTGGCGATGTGTTGTGTAGCGCCAATCGTGACCTACGTCCCCTGGACGCCAAGTATCTTGGTGTAACATCTGAGACGACGTTATGAAAAGCTAGTTCGTTAGTTGTGCGTTGTGTGTTTGTGTAGTGGTGTGTCTCTTTTGGGATTTTTTTTTTTTTTTTTGTCCTTTGGGGTATCTTTTCTGGGTTGATTTGTTCATGACTGTTGTAGGGGTGTTTTTGATTGTTGTCTTAGTTTTATGGGTGTGGGTGCTGCTGTGTTGCCGACATGCGCCCGCTTTCCATGTTCTTGCTGCCTCCCTGGTGCTGTAGCGCAGATGCGTCTGCCGATCGATTTCGTTCGTTGCGTCGGGTTTTGGTCCGATGACCATATACGTGTGATACCTAACTTAAAACTGGTGTGGGCTATTTCTCGTTCCATCCAGTGTGTATATTGCGTGTTTGGGTGTTGTATATAATAATACTATATGATTTCCTTTTTTGTTTTTTTTTCTTTTTTCCTTTTCTCGTTATCGATTTCATCTTTTCATTATGTTTTCTTTTTAGTATTACCGCCAGTACGATATTTATCTTACTCTTGCGCTTGTTCTGTTGTGGTTGTTGGTTCCGCGGCATAGTGGCCGTCTTCTCTCATTTGCAGCATGTGCTTCTATTGTAAAGGCCTCCGTTGCCTTCTGGCCTTAGAACTACTAGACCCCAACAAAAAAGTGCCTCAGGCCGCTAATGTGTCTTTGTCTGTGGTGTGTACCTGTCTGTTGCCATTTGAGCTTCTTTTCACTTTCATATCACTTTCTATGTATTGTTCTGTACTACTCTCCTTGTATGTGACATCTATGATGTGCGGAACATCTAAGCATAGTATCCATGTGACCGATCCGCACTTGACAACCTGTTAGTCTTGTTCCTGCACTCACACCTCTCCCTGATCTTGAACTACAGTACGTTCTCCTGCGCGATGTTAGTCCTATCCATCTTCTTCACACGTGTGTGTGTCTGTGAGCCGTCTGACCCCTTCTTTGCCCGCGCGGTGTGGTGACGCCGGGTGCAGTATATACCAGACAGCCGCTCACATAGCCCGGCGTGACTGCGTGCGGCCTCCAGGGTTGCGCCGATGCTTGAACCCGGTATGGTATCGCTGCGGCCGTGGGAGCAGGCGCGCTTTAGGTAATGCAGGACCACGGGTGCGGTGGGGCGAGGCTGTGGGTGCTGCTGGCTAGAGGTTCATGGGGTGGGGATACCATGTGTGTCACTCGAGACATATGGACACACAACAACATTCTATATGTAGATCGCCATCCAGAAACATAAATATACCGGCCTCGTGGTGTGGTGGCCGCGTAAGCCAGCCGTCTGACACTCGCATTGTAGGTACTGAGCGTGCTCGCAGCCCGTGCCGCCTCCCCCCGACCACTAGACAGTCATGACTGTTCTAAGCGCACTCACGTAGAGCGTAGGCATGTGGCCTACAGACATGGCCTTTGCGCTCAGCTCGCGAGACTCTCACTGGAATCGCAGCCGTCCCCCCCCCCTGCGCGGCTCCATACCTACATCACCCCCCCCAGATCGACATATGCTCAGGACACTATCTAGTCGTTAACTCACCACCTGTCCATGGGACCAGTCCAGACTACATAGTCGTGATCTGGTGCGTTGTGTTCTTCCGCGAGAGAGTGTGCTGGGGAATCGCTCTTTGTCGCTTTGTGAACCTGAACAGTCCGGGAAAACCACTCCCTATCGTGTCTGCTTGAAATTACATGTACAATTAAAAGTAATAGGACGTTACCACATAGTACATTAGCACGACTACGCTATGCTGCGTGTGTTGTCGGGGCGTAACTATCGTGTCGCGGGACACGGCGTGCCCGCTACAGGTTGTAACTCTTCGTGAGCAGCGGGAGTGGTGCGAGGAGGGTGTCTATCACTTACACATAGCATTGGATACTTAGGCGCGGGAAGACCGTGCTGTGTGATCTTCTTGCGCGCTTGTTAATGCCTGCCTGTGTGTGTGTGCGATTCATCAACCACTAGCCCCTACCTATCTCGCACATACTCGACTGTCTACATCACAGTGAGACTGTGGACATTGTCACCAACGTCACTCCTAGTGACATCTGGGTCGCTACGGTACACAAAACGGGCGTCCGCAGATTGTGTTTTCTTCGGGGGGGCTCCCAACTATAGGCAGGGGTGTCACATCATATCAAGCGGCATTACTTGTGCGTATCATACAGACATATGTATATCGTGTCCAGCGACCTTTGCTTCCGTGCCCAGCGTACGCCCCTATCTGGATTCACCGGCGTGGCGCAACGCGGGTGAGAGACGCGTAGTGGAGGCCAGACCTGTCGTGCACACGGCTGCAGTAACGGTCACCGCGTGGTATCGCGCTGCGTATCGGTTGCGCCGTGCCGCGCCCCGGATAACGCGAAGGTGCGTGCCGCCTGATCCTGTTCAGCGTTCAGGTGGGTGGGCGATGGGTGATCCAAATGTGGTGACAGGAAGGTGCTAAATGACAACGCACACTAGCAACGTTCTTACATAGAGCGTCGGCGTGTTGCTGCTCTCATTTCTTTGGACCGGGTCTCGAACGGGCTCGTGATTCTAGGGGGAAAATAGGCCTAGGTGGTTAAAAACGAGGGCCTGTCCCCGTGAAATTCTTGAATGCTCTGGGACCACCGGAAGGTCCGGGGCTTTCACGCTCCCCGTTGGGGGGCGGGCGCACACAGGATACATATACGGGGGCCGCGGTCGGTGGGGCTGCCGCGATATACACAGCACGGGGATGTGGGAGACAGTGGGTGTCTAAGATAAATAGGTATGAGTGGTGGAAGGCGCTCGCGCCGCGCCCCAGTCGACAGCAGATGTGGTATACGCAGTGGGGAACAGGGGGGGGCGGGGAGTCGAGAAGGGGGAAAGCACGGGGGGGTCGGTAGGGCAAAGGTGGAAAGGGGAAAGTGGGGGGGGGGGGGCGGAACAACCAAGGAACACGGGGGGTGGGGGTAAGATGCCGGCGCAAGATGGGGGACGACGAGGAGGGCGATGCGCACCCGAAAAGACACGGGGGGGGCGGGGGCGACGGAACCCAATAATCAGAAAGTTGTAATTTTTACCCGAAATATTAGATTAATTGACAAGTGGGGCCCTCGCAGGGCCGTGCCTGATAAGTGCGAGGACGCCAGATGTCAGTTGCCGCGTCCTACTGCCTAGGCAAGGGGCACTGTGAGAGATGGGTGCGACGGGGTATTAGTTCAGCCGTGTCAAAATAAAAAGGGGAGGAAGGCAAATGCAACCCGCTCCACGCTCAGAATGGTGGGCCCCCGACTTGGGCCTAATCACTCCTCGGCGCGATGAGAGGGCGAGGCACAGCTCTCGTACGCGTATAAGTGCTTTCCAGAACAGATCCGAATCCAGAAAACGGAATAATGCAAATGAAGACTGTTTTGTCTACACTTTACGTTGATTTAGACTGTTTTGTCTTGTACAGTGTAATTCATTGAGATAATTATTGCTATTGTAGAATATAATTCAAAAGAAGGTGTAGATGTCATAGTATACAATGTGTGTTTGTTTTGTTTAACTACACCACTGGAACACATTGATTAATCAATCATCGGCTATTGGATGTCAAACATTTGGCATTTCTGATTCGTAGTCATCAGAAAGGGATCTTTTTATATGTGCTTTCCCACAGAGAGAAAAACACATACCACGGCCTTTGATCAGTTGTGATGCACTGGTTGGAACGAGAAAAAATCAATGAGTTGAATGGACCCACCGAGGTGGTAGTATACTATGTTTCCCTGGGTTCCGCCAGTCGTTATATCTAAGACTCGTACCAGCCAGTGCACCACGACTGGTATATCAAAGACCGTGGTATGTGCATTCCTGTCTGAGGACGATGCATATAAACGATCCCTTGCTACTAATGGAAAATTTTTGCGCTTTCCTAGCTAAGACTATATATCAAAATTATGAAATGTTTGACATCTAGTTGCCGATGATAAATCAATGTGCTCTAGTGATGTTAAACAAAACAAAATTTAACTTTATATGCAAGAATACAAAGTACTCAAGTATATTAACAGAGAGACATAATTAATAGTTTCGTTTTACCCAGATAGCCTAGTTTTTAACAGTTTCGTTTTACACGGAGAGCCTCGTTTGAGACGGAGAGCCTCGATTTAAATACAGAGCCTCGTTTTAGACAGAGGGCCTCGATTTAAATACAGAGAGCCTCGATTTAAATACAGAGAGCCTCGTTTTAGACAGTTTAATTTTTCAAGGAGTGTCTCGTTTTAGACGGAGAGCCTCGATTTAATAGAGAGCCTCGGTTTAAATATAAGAGCCTCTTTTTAGACAGTTTCATTTTAGATCTAGTCCCTCATTTTAGACAGAGTCTCATTTTAGACAGCATTTAAATCGTCATATTAGATTGGTCACTCCTCAGTAAAGTTTATAAACGCAAGTTTATTGTATTTCTAAAACGCCGACGTCAGTGACATAAAGATTAAGTCACCAGTCATAAGTTATGTGTTCGCATATATATTTAATTAAATCATGGTTCCCTCAAAATTTGTACAACGCCACAGGTCGTCGCAGACATATTTCCACACCCTCGTAAACAGTGTGTTCCGAGTTTCAACATCACTGATCGTTAGCAAACTGACTGCTAATAATTCTGTTCCTATGAAAACTAACATCGATATGCGACGATCTGCGGATTGTATCAGAGTTTATGCAAACCGGTTTTAATGCGAATGATGTATTGTTAAACAGTTATGTAATAAATAAGCAAACGAATATGCAGCTTTTAGGCCTTTAAAAATTGTGTGTTTCCGGTAACATGCTGAAAATAATAAGGTAAGGTAGGTCGTCTTTTTATTTTTGTTTATCATATTATTATTATTATTATTATTATTATTATTTTATTTTATTTATTATTATTATTTTATTATTATTACTTCTTTTTTTGTTAAAAAACTACATTCACTCCTACGGGTCAAAATAAAATGTTATATATGTACTATTTTATTGTCGGGGTTGGGTTTTTTTTGTGGGGTTTTTGTTGTTTTTTTCAAAGGAAAAAAAATTGTTCGGCCGTTTTTTTCTAGGTAGGATCGGCTTCCCGGAAACAAAATTGTTTTTGGCCTAAGATAAATAATGGATATTTTATACAGATTAAGTGATTTTTTTATTAGTATTTTTTTTAGGAATGAATAACGGTGCAGGATATAGATTCCTTTGAAATGATAACGGTTTCTAAGAAATCGTGTTACTACGATTAGAGATACTTCCTGGAAACGTTACATATGCACGTCACTACGGGAAAGCAATATTTCGAGTCTTTGTGGCCGCGAGCTTGTATTGATTTGTATTGTAATTTTATCTATGTCAATATTGTTGGAACTGTGTCATTGATTTTACATTGATTTTACATTGAATTTTCTTTATTGTTGAAGGATTGATATTTTATTCCATTTTTCTCCTTTATATTCGGTATATTTATTTTGTTGCTTTTGTTTTATTGTATGTGTGTGTGTGTGCGTGTGTGCATGCATGTGTGTGTGTATGTGTGCATGCCTGTCTAAACCGGACCCTGAATAAACCGGAATCCAGTCAAAACCGGCCAACTTTCGTAGTAAATTGTAAAATTTGACCGTATAAACATCAGATCCTGTCTAAATCAATTTGGCCAGGCTTTAGTTCTAGTCATCCTGGGAGTTATTAGTTAGTTTGATGTACACGCTAAAGCGGTCTTCGTGCTAAGATCGCCTTAAGTGTATAACTGTACGCAATGCATTTAAGTAAGATAATTTTAGCGCTAAAATCGCTTTGTAAAACAAGCCCAGGGTCCCGTTTTACGAATCTATCTTAGCCCTAAGATCACCATAAGTGCATGCGCTCACGTTGGGTCTTAGGGCTAAGATCGCTTCGTGGAACGGACCCCGGTGTCTATACAGTGTACCCATAGGATCTCAACAAGGTACATGATATGCTGTATAGCGCGCACCAGAGGTTTTCTAAACCAGAATTTCTGTATCTTTCAGAAGTATACCGGTATCCTACTGAATTGTCTAAATGTTCGACAACGGGAAAACAAAGGAAAGGAATATTAACGACACCTCAGCACATTGTTAAACTACGGCTTTTTGCCGTCTATCCACCTCACCTCAGGCGAGCACTCTACCACTGGCTGCAATTGCAGTGTCTTAGCCCAGATCTTCTAGAATTGTTATTAAAATCCACTAGCCATGGGATCAGTGATTTATTTTATTTTACTAGCCATGATTAAAAATTCACTAGCCCTACTTTAAGTAAATACAATTTTATTAACAGGAATAATTGGATATGTCACCTAAAGAAGGAGACCGAGCTTAAAAACCCTTAGATTTGAGGGGAGGAAGGGGCATGATATTCACATTAAAAAAAAAACTTAAATGCAGCATATGACCACAACAAAAATCACTAGTCATCGGGCATGGAGATGGTAGTTATTTACTAGCCCAACACTGAACATCACTAGCCATGGGAGTGGGGCTACCATAATCTACAAGCCCTGCGTAGCTGGAAGGTGTGTGTGTGGTGGGAGTGGGGGTGGGGTGGGGGGTGGGGTGGCCATTAGGGCCATGTTTTAACTATTAAATTTGATAAATGGTCCAAAATATCTACAGATGCGGTGTCCGATAAATTTGTAGGTGATAAATATACTCCGAAAATAGGCGCGTTGCAAGAAATTGTGCAGGGGGAGGGGGTCCAGACTGGGTGGTCGCGTCATGCTCTCCAGAAAAATATATATTAAGAAAAATATTTCGGTTGGAGCAGTGGGGTCGACCCCATCCCCCCCCCCCCTCCCGCACACGCATCGAAATACATTTCACTACATCATATTTGAACATATATTACCATTTCAAAAAAAGACTCTTCGTTTCAGACAGAAATACCTTAACAGTGTTGAAAAAGGACCATGCACCTTAAACAAGTCAAATTAATATTGTTATATGGTATAGTTCGTTTGCATCAAAACAGTTGTAATGAATAGTGCTGATGACAGACTACCAACTGTCATGACGGGGTCTGCCAACTCGCCAATCTCTCGACTTCTGCGACTGTCCAGTTGCTAGTCTGAGCGCTCTTACAACTCGATTCTCGTCGTATACGAAGGAAGGAAGGAAATGGTTTATTTAACGACGCACTCGACACATTTTATTTACGGTTATATAGCGTCGGACATATGGTTAAGGTCCACACCGATATTGAGGGAAGAAACCCGCTGTGGCCACTTCATGGGCTACTCTTTTTCGATTAGCAGCAATGGATCTTTTATATGCACTATACCATAGACAGGATAGCACATCCCACGGCCTTTGGTGTACCAGTCGTGGTGCACTGGCTGGAGCGATCGATTAGTTGTTAATCTGAGCGCATCCATCGTAAGTTGGAAGTGTGTGTGTGTGTGGGGGGGGGGGGGGGGGATTAAATCGCAACTGTCGAGTTGGCCAGTTTCGTCGTGACGTGTCTGAGACTAGCGTAACGTTAAAACTCATATAAAAACAATATGTTTCAAGCCCACTTTTGTTTTTTAAAGTACAATTTGGCTCGAATATGGGTGGTCCTTCCCCCACCCCCACCCCGTTTCTACGGGCCTATTGACATAGACTAATGGCAGAAATACATGCGTATTTAATTTATCTTACCTCTTCTCGCGTGTGCTATACTGAAAACGAAATATAGATTTAATTGGTATGGGTTTACAGAGGCGGATCGGAGGGGGGGGGGGGGGGAGGGCACGCCCCACCCCTACATTTAGCAAGTTATAATTTTATTATATATTAATTTTTTAAAATTTACGATCCCATCCAAACCTCCCTCAAAGTGTTCTTGGCATTCCGCCTCATGTCATTGTGCCCCCCCCCCCCCCCCCTACCACATGGACTTTATGGATCCGCCACTGGCTTATAACTTATCAGTATATTTTTGTACGAGTTTTTATCATTATTCATTATATTTACGGCTTTCTTTGGACGCAAGCGAGTCGCAGCATGCCAGGGATTTTTTTTCATTGGCCTAAAAATATGGCCAGTAATTATGTTTTTTTTTTTTCTTCTAATTATTAATTTACAATTATACGGAATGTGCCATTATCAGATTACATGTTTCAGCGTTTATGTGTAATAAAATGTGTGGAATTATACTGTGTATTCATTTGTTCCCGTGCGTATACCGAGCGGCGGATCCAGGGTTTGGCAAAGGAAGGGGTCACAGAATTCTAAAAAGGTACAATTTGAGTTAGCGAGATCTGTAAGGTGGGTTTGGGAGCAAGATCTTGAGAAAAGTTTGAAATTGAAATGCTCGGAGATGCGTTTTCATGGCAGGTTATAATATATGGGGTGTGGGACATAGCCCAGTGGTAAAGCACTCGCTTGATGCGCGGTCGGTCTGGGATCGATCCCCGCCGATGGGCCCATTGGGCTATTTCTCGTTCCAGGCAGTGCATCACGACTGGTATATCAAAGGCCGTGGTATGTGCTATTCTGTCTGTGGGATGATGCATATAAAAGACCCCTTGCTACTAATGAAAAATGTAGCGGGTTTCCTCTATAAGACTATAATATGTCAGAATTACCAAAGGTTTGACACCCAATAGCCGATGATTAATAAATCAATGTGCTCTAGTGGCGTCGCTCCCACCCCGAGCAAGTGTTAACGACTCGGTGGGTAAAGTTGTAAGACCACTACTCCCTCTTTTCTCTAACAACTAACCCACTGTCTTGTACAGACTTCCCAGATAGCTGAGGTGTGTGCCCAGGATAGCGTTCTTGAACCTTAATTGAATATAAGCA
The DNA here is from genome assembly GCF_016097555.1 of Gigantopelta aegis. NCBI lineage: Eukaryota > Metazoa > Mollusca > Gastropoda > Neomphalida > Peltospiridae > Gigantopelta > Gigantopelta aegis. The sequence continues at coordinate 42,011,404 of NC_054699.1, read as the reverse complement.
CGAAAATTTATATATTATTTATACATGCACCATCCCACAGACAGGATAGCACATACCAAGGCTTTTAATATACCAGTCGTGGTGCACTGGTTGAACCGAGAAATAGCCGAATTGGCTTCCGACGGGGATCGATCCTAAAGTGACCGCGCATCAGTTGAGCGCCATGCCACTGGGCTACGCCCCGCCCACTTGGATAAACGTCAAGTCCTGTTTGAACAAAGTTCTGACAAACCAGGATGTGTATGTACTTTAATTTAATTCGTATTTTATCATATTCACCCGATTTGTATTTTTAAAGGTGCATTATCATAGTAACAAGCGTCCTATTTCATTCTCTTTACATTTATTTGTGAAAATAAATACAAAGTAATCGATCCCAATCACCATTGCGTAAATAACTCGAGAGTTGCGGGACGTAACCCAGTGGTAAAGCGCTCGCTTGATGCGCGGTCGGTTTGGGCCCATTTTGTCCAATTATTTTGTATTATTATTTATGGGTTTTTTTATTCATTTATTTATTTATTTATTTTATTCTTATTTTAGTAGTAGTAGTAGTAGTAGTAGTAGCAGTTGTAGTAGTGGTGATAGTAGTTGTTGTAGCCGTAGTAGTAGTAGTTGTTGTAATAGTTGTAGTAGCAGTAGTAGTAGTTGTAGTTGTGGTAGTAGTAGGTGTAGTAGTAGTAGGTGTAGTAGTAGTAGTTGTTGTAGTTGTGGTAGATGTAGGTGTAGTAGGTGTAGGTGTAGTAGTAGTAGTAGTTGTTGTAGTTGTGGTAGTAGTAGGTGTAGGTGTAGTAGGTGTAGGTGTAGTTCCTATTATACATTATTTGTTTGTACATTTCAAACTTTAAAGAGACAGACCCTAGTTCCAACCTGTGAAAATTAACACTAAGTTTAGTTAATGTACAAACCTTCAACACATTTCGATAAAGTTACAATTGAGTGAAACATGAGTCTGTGATTTTGAATTGGTGAAATACCCTCTAAAAATAGACTAAAGCTCGACTCCATTACTATTACTTCTCAGACGCACGTGTGTTTTTAAAATATGAAAAATTCATGTTGTGATATTAAAAACACCAGGATGACCAAAAACACTTTGAAATTGATAATCTAAACCATAAAATCTAAGTAAAGTATGATTTCTGTTGTCAAAAACGGCTATAATAGGAAAAATATTCCTTGGTGTTTACAAACTAGGGTATGTCGCTTTAAGATTGAACGTTCAAACGGTTCGTGAGACCAAACGCGGAAGTCTTCCTACATCATGAATCTCCGTTATCTAAGCCGGAAAGCAGCGATGTTTGCCGATTGGTCGGTTAAACTATTGACGGCGTTTCCTGCTTGGAAACGTGAAGTCTACTCGATTCAGGTAAGAAAGCAAATACGCGATCACGGCAGAGCGTACAAACGTGATATATGTGTGCGTGTAATCATGAATTGTAGTGACGTCATGTGATGTATGTAAAGTAACGGTCGGTTCCAAGTTCACCTTTCAACTGCTGTTTTTCCCCCCAATTCACGAGTCAAAAGTAGGTCATTCGGTTCACCTCGATAAGTTATTATAATGAGCCGATTTCAGTGGAAGCGACGGAGCTGCAGCAGTTTAAACCTATTTTCGGAATGAGACAGGCGCGGATCCAGAGGGAGGTGCCTTGGGGGTGTGCACCCCAACCCCGTTTACTAGAAAACTGCCGGGAAAAACTAATATTTCGCTGATGAATCCAACGAATTTGTTTGGTCGTCTTGGTGGAAGATTGGCATACACCAATACAGATAGAGACGCGGGGGTGGGGGTGGGTGGTCGGTATCGAACCGTCTTTCTTTTTTTTAAATATATTTACCAGGGTAGCACGACTCGAACCCCCATCACAGAAACCATAGATTTTATATTGAGAGGTGCAGCCCATATTGGTGGTGGGGGGGGGGGGGGGGGGGGGGCAACCCACACTATGTATGTATATATGTATGTATTTATTATGTATATATGTATTATTTTATAAAATTTAATACAGTTTAAAACAAAAATGTTTGATTGGGGAGCAATGCTTCCCCTCCCCTCCCTACGTCACTGCTAGAAACGTCGATCCACACAGTCCAGACTCCCCCGAGCTGCTCAAGTTCCCACACCAGGGGCCGTATGCATGAGGAGCGGATAAAACTAAACGCGGATAGCGGCTAAACGCGGATTGCTAATCGCGTTTAAATTTATTCGCTTTTTGGTATGCATAAACGTAAATGACGTTGCGAATAGCTATCCGGGCCTCGCCGCGCATGGCATTCTTGAACCTAACGTTGCGCTTACAATGTACTTTTGTAAACCAAAGGAACAGTGTATCGTTTAATATTTATAAATAAATAAAATATATAAATACATTTATTTATAAATACAATACAATACAATACAATACAATAATATTTATAAATAAATAAAATATATAAATACATTTATTTATAAATACAATACAATACAATTAAATTAAATTAAAATTAAACTAAATAATAATAATACAAAAAATAATAATGAAACTTTATAAATAAAATTAAATACATAATTATAAGAAAAAACAAATATATATATATAGCAATCCAGTTATTAACAGTCATTAAAAGTGCAGTATATATTTAGGAAGGGGTGCAAATTAAAAACAAATAATAATAAAATAGAGGCAAATAGTCTTGCCAAATAAATAAATAAAAATGCAGGACCAAGATATAACACTCAGCATACTAATAAAATATAGAAATGCAGATATAGAGGGAGATAAATGGAAAACAGGTCAATAAATAAAATAGATTGTTTTGTTTAACGACACCACTAGAGCACATTGATTTATTAATCATCGGCTACTGGGTGTCAAACATATGGTAATTTTTGACAGTGATAGAGAGAAAACCCGCTACATTTTTCCATTAGTAGCAAGGGATCTTTTATATGCACCATCCCACAGACAGGATAGCATATACCACGACCTTTGATATACCAGTCGTGGGAACCAAAAAAAAAGAAGAATTAAAAAAAAAGGTCAAACACCAACCATAAGCGTCCGGGGGTGGGGGGAGGCAATCTTCGAATTCGGATAAAGACTAATAAGACATTCGGGCAAAATGAGCTGGCCTTAAAACCTTTCTCTATGTATTTCAATCATTCTACTGACAGTATTATTTTTAATGTAACCCATGTAAAAGGAAGGAACTGTTTTATTAACGACGCACTCAACACATTTTATTTACGGTTATATGGCATCGGACATATGGCTAAGGACCACACAGATATTGAGGGAGAAAACCTGCTGTCGCCACTTCACGGGCTACTCTTTTCGATTAGCACCAAGGGATCTTTCATATGCACCATCCCATACATCTTCATAAATCAAGGCTAATATTCGTTCCTCGTATTCAGCCTTGATACATGTCGTCAAGAAATCGTGCCACAAAATGCTTAAATTTCATTGGATGCGATGAGATCTGATTGCAACGAATCGCAACACTCCTTATAGATTCCCTTGTTATTGTAAACAAAGACGCGTCAGCGTCCGGCGGTTAATTTTTGATATATTGCTTTCAAGATTGTCACATGTTACCGATGCTGTGATTGGTCAGCGATGTCATCGTGTAAGGGACATAATCGGTGTTACAAATTTTCTTCTAATAGAGGGCGCTAGTAGTGGATATCAGTAATCTTGACTACATGTATCACGGCTGAATACGAGGAACGAATATTAGCCTCGATTTATGAAGATGCATCCCATATAGAGGAGAGCACATATCACAACCTTTAATATACCAGTCCTGGTGCATTGGCTGGAGCGAGAAATAGCCCAGTGGGTCTACTGACAGGGATTGATCCCAAACCGACTGCGCGAGCACTTTACCACTGGGTTACGTCCCGCCCCACTCCCCCGTGTAACAATGCGTGGTGAATCTTATACAGGCGTGTGTGCAGAGGAAGGGAGAGAGAGAGAGAGAGAGAGAGAGAGAGAGAGAGAGAGACTGAGAGACTGCACCTTTAACAAAACTTATCAAACTAACTCGAACTGTTTGGTGTTAGGTAACCTACAAATACTCTTTATTTCTGATTTGGTGGAGAGAGAGGTGGAGAGGAGAGGAGGGGTAGAGGGAGAGAGAAATAACAAAGAAATACGCGACTTGTAAATTCTTTACTCAACTTGATTACCTGCACTTGACGACGATAATATACTTTTTGTCCGAATTTATACAAATAAAGAATGTTTTTTTCATGTGGATTATGAGCCCCACACCTACCTACACCCCCAATCCCACCACCACTGCAACAGTTTTCTTTTGGTTCAGTAAACAAAATGGACTGAACATTTATGAAAATAAACACCCAGTGAAACACACTTGGGGTTTTGTTAAAATGAATTGTGGCACGCACAGTCATAGTCTAAAATATGTAGGCAGAACCACCAAAAGAGAAACGGAAACTGCATTTAATACAGGGGTAATTTTCCGTTATCATTATTTAATAGCCATACAAAAGTAATAATATTAAAAAACTAAATAATATTTTTAAAATCCAAATGCAAATATACAATTTATAATCTGGAATAAAAGTTAGATTTTAAAATGTCATCAGTATTATTTAACACACATACACAACTTTTAGAGGCATGTCCAAGACATAGAGGGGAATGGAGTGCTCAATTATGGACACCACAAGAATGGAACGTTTAATTTTAGTTTTTCATTAATTTGTCATTGCTTTCAGTTAGCTCTGCAAAGATTTGATTTCCATTATTGTACCGAGTGTAATAACATTAGTCCGTCAAACCAACTGTATCTTAAATAACTGGTGATGTTAACTACTAGTATTTACACTTTTAATACACAGTGACTTAATTCCATGTTACACGTATATATAATCTGTTCCATGTTGAAACTTGAAATACCATAAACTTAAATGACGTTTTGTACATGATATACAAAATATACAGAGAAAGAAATAAGGGAACACTTAGTATTGAATATTATCGTCCTAATGTCTGTATAAAGTACAAAGATGTAATGTGGGAGTCACTGAATGACAGGAATGTGAGACTGGATGACCGCAACATGGTTAACTTCCTGACACAATAGATGAGTGTTTTTGTTGCAGTCACTATTTCCTGTAAGTGTTGGTGTGATCCCTTATTTCTTTCAATCAGTACATATTGCCAAACAGAGCATACACTGAAATACACAACAAACAACGACAATTCAAAGTAATATTTATAATTTATTTCACCTTACAAATTGTGAAGAGTGAAGCAAGTGTAGTGTAGAAGTAAATAAACCAAGTGTAGATAACTTAAGATAAAACACATCTTAAATTGTTAATTAAAGTGGGTGACATGTCAGAGGGAACATGTAATTAAAGTTACTCAGTATTGTATATGAACAAAAATGATTACTTAAAATTATTTTTTATTTGTTATCAGATTTTAAAACAATTTCATGTATTTTTCATAATTATTTTGTTAATTTGTCTTTATTTTATGAATTGCTTTGCATTGAAGTTCTCAATTATAATCATCTAACTGTAACATTATTTTCCTGTTGCATATTGATTTAAATTCAAAATGAAGATGTATGAAAAATGTAAAATATGAATATCATTTTGTGTTAACAGAGCATGTAAATTACTTTGTCTTTAAGAGTAAATGTATTGCTAGTAAATAACAGCTCTGCTATCAACATCATGAACCACTTGGATTGAAATCTCTTTCATATCAAAGTTATCATCTTGTAACAAAACAAAACCTGGATCAGACACTGTCATTGAATTTCTCTGAATCAGATGGAGCTTTCTAGCACAGTTAAGCAGCATTACACAAACCATAATAACTTTATGAATCTTAGAAGGTTCCAAAACGCACACATTCAACACCTTGCTTGAACTTTGTCCAGCTGTATATATCCTCACTTTAGATGCACCTGGGTTCACAACCAGAGTAAACAACAACTTATGTGCCATGTACCTGGAACAAAATGTTACAAATATGACATTTATGATAATAAGGTGATCTGGGTAATAACAGGTGGGTTGTTTTGTTTGGGGGTTTTTTTTTTTGGGGGGGGGGGGGGGGGGGGGGTTTAAAAGAAAAAGAACAAATCATCTGCTTCACCAAGGTAAAAAAAAGAAAGAAAAGAATTTGACAGCATGCCACAATATATGTTTATAGAGCAGTTTAATTTTTTAAATTTTTTTTTTTACAAATGATAGATTTGTTATGTAACTAAATAATTTTACTTTTATCAAATCTATGCTTCAATAATGGTGAAAAATTGTATCTTATATTTAGTGGTTAAATTATCTTACCAACGACATATTTTATGCTTTAAAATAATTACTTCAGCTAGTTCTCTCTATCTCTGTTTCCGTCTCTGTCTCTCCGTTTGTGTGTGGTGGGGGGGGGGTCTCTCTCTCTCTCTCTCTCTCTCTCTCTCTCTCTCTCTCTCTCTCTCTCTCTCTCTCTCTCCACACAAACACACACACACACACACACACACACACACACACACACACACTGTCTGCATTACCTGCACATTGACAGAATGTCACCATTTGCTACAGAATGTCACCATTTGCTACAGCCATGTTCGTTTTACAAGTGGTTTGGCACCTGCTGAAGAGTGTTGTCAGTCCTCACCAAATTGTTGACTGATGCATGCCTATAACATAAAATGAACACATAAATAAGTGAAATCAATGAAAATAGCTTATATAATTATTATATATCTTGCACATGTTTTCAATAAAAATTAAATTAAACTACTTGTTTCAGTTACGGAAAATATGTTCCGCTAAAATGGTAGCCAACACTACAGTCTACAGTACTGTGCATGGTCATTTCAATCATCCGGTGCGTTTAATATTATTTACGCTGACAATTTTGTGAAAATTAAAAACCTTTATTTGCTTACCTTAGGCTAGTTGTTTGACAAGCCGTTGTCTGTGTTCCCAGGTATACCCACCCCCAATAAAAACATACAGACTGATTTCTATATTTCCATTTTTGTACATTTCCCCCAAATAACCCTCCCATTTTTGGATAAGTTGTCGACGTGTTTTCGTGAACAACATACATGTATGACGTAATCAAAGTTCGTGCTTACGTTGTTTAAAGTTGAAAAGAGATAGCAATTACAGTGCCAATGGGAGGGCTTTTGATGGGGGACGGTTTTCGATAGGTTACATTAAAATATTGAAGACAATGCATGGCGATGTGGCAAATAGAAACAGACTGAAATAAATATGTAATAATTGTTATATAAAAACAAGTTCCTCACCGATCAGTTACCGTAGACATATTGAAAATGTTGCAAACTTATAGGCTACTTTTGTAGAGTTTTGACAGCGACGTTAACACGCCCAACCGACTGGACACTTCGTTGTTTCCCGCTATTTCATCTGTGATCTTCAGAATATCTTGTTGTTCAATATTATATTCTTCATGTTTTTCCACATTATAAAAAGTGTCAAGTGCTTTGTTCGATCAAGAAATAACCAGTTTTGTTGACATATTTGCCTGTTTCTGAATCGCAACACACCAGCGCGGCCATTTTTCTTTCAGACTTATCCGGCGGATAGGCCTTTATTATTTATACGCAGAAAATGTAGCGAATAGCGTTATTCGCGTTTAGGCTATTCGGGGAGCTCTATCCTGCCGTCATGCATACCAAATTTCCCCACTTATCCGGCGAATAGGCACTATTCCCGGATAGTGGATTTATTCGCCCCTCGTGCATACGGCCCCATGTGACCCCATTTAAAGGGACATTCCTGATTTTGCTGCTTATTAAGATGTTTCCGACTATATAATAAAATATTTCTACGATTAAACTTGCATATTAAATATATTTTCTTGTTTAGAATATCAGTGTCTGTATATTCAATGTGTTTCTGGTCGTCTTAATATTTGTAAGAAACCCAAACAGGATTATATTTTCGGAAATAAAATGAAATTTAACCTAGTACAAATATTAGAACGATCAAAAACTAATGTTTTATGCAGAAAAATATATTTGATATGTTATTATAATCGTTAAAAAGTCTCGGTTAGTCGATAACATCTTAAAAATTACAGGAATGTCCCTTTAATTGCCGTTCGAGATTTGGACTGTTATGAGCGATCTCTGCCGTCAGAGATAACCACCGGGTACCGTGGGCAAAGATCCCGCTCTAATCATAAGCGTACGAGGCACGAGGGTGTGTGTGTCATCTGCCCCCCCCCCCCCTCCCCCCCCCTCCCCCCCCCCCCCCCCCCCCCCTCCCCCCTCCCCCCTCCCCCCCCCCTCCCCCCCCCCCCCCCCCCCCCCCCCCCCCCGTGCTGGAGCAAAACCTGAAATTCAGTCGAGAATGATACAGATATTCGGGTAAAATGTGCTAAAGGTTTCAGTCCAGCTCATTTTGCACGGATATATCTCTATCGTTTTTGCACGAATTTGAGGATTTGTTCCAGCTCTGGGGGGTACAATTGTCCCTCGCCCCAGTCTGGTACGTTTATGTACTGGGGTGTCGTTAAATGTCCTTTCAGTCATACTGTCCGTAGATCCTAGGGTAGGCTAGCGAGCACGCACCCATACACGAACTTCGAAGTGTAATTGGGAAATAGAAATATTTTGTGAAATAATGAACTTTATTCAACACATATCTAACGTTAGCCGTCCCGAATTAGAATATGCATCGGAAATGTGTTATGGGTTGACAGTATTGGAAAGGCACAATTAGGAGCAGGCAGAGTAGGCCTAATCCATTTTCTGCCAAAATTATTTGCACCTATACAGTCTTTGTAACAATAAACCGGATTACTAAAACATATATCCGAGGCTTACATTAGAAACAAACTGTGCAGTGTTTAAAATAATGAAAGGTGTGGATTCTGATTTTACGACAAACAATATTCTACAATCGGTTAAAGAAAGAGCACCTCGCATGCTGAGGAAACGTAATACTATTTCTTTACGTTGACGTTGTTCGTACATGATTTCAGGGCCGTAGCTAGCGGGGGGGGGGTGGGGGGTGTCAAGGGGATAGCTCCCCCCCCCCCCCCCCCCCCAAAAAAAAAAAAAGAGAAAGAAATCTAGTGAAAAGTAATAGAAACTTACTGGTTATTGGTATTGACGTTTTAAGTATGTAACCTGCCTGTAATGGCTGCAAAATGGTATTTCAAATCCTCTAGATTTCAATATTTCCGAGAGTGGGGGAAGGGCATACCACCGAACCCGCTAGTGTCTTGCGTGTTCGTTCCAAGAATTCATTTGACCCCACACACCAAACATACTCTTAGCTACGACCCTGGATTCGACAGTCAAACTTTGGAATAAGCTGTGACCTGAAATTTGAAATTTTCAAAACATATCTTCATTTAACAAACAATAAAAGCTGATGTCCCAGATATTTAAAAGCAGACATATATCAAGTTGGACCTAGCAGTGATTCCTCGTGTAACTGTCGAAATGATTTCGAAAACGATTTAATATTTTCTTTGAAGGCAAAAGGTGGGGGCGGGGGTTAACTCAATCGGTTGAGTGCTCGCTTGAGGTGCTTGCGTCGCAGGATCGAACCACCTCGGTGGATCCATTCAACTGATTGGGTTTTTTCTCGTTCCAACTATTGCACTACAACTGGTATGTGCATTCCTGTCTGTTGGAAAGTGCATATAAAAGATCCCATGCTACATTAAGAAAAATGTAGCAGGCTTCCTGTCAGATTTAACAAAATGTTTCACATCCAATAACCGATGATTAATTAATCAATGTGCTCTAGGGGTGTCGTTAAATAAAACAAACGTTTTTGAAGGCAAATATGCTTTCTTTGGAATTCATTGCAAATATTTCTGCCAGTTAGGGGTGTGACGATTCGGGTTTTTTTAAAAATTTCGATTCGATTTTCGATTTTTGGTCCACGGTTCGATTTATTCACGATACTTTCCACAAGTAGTACACGTATGCCAGTTATCATACATACATTTTTATAAACTGTTTTAAGAGCAAAACACGTTATTTAATATAAGTATATGAAAAACATGTGAGGTGTAAGAGAATCGAACTCTGTGTTTGGCTGAAATACTTTACCGGTCATAGGGATTACCAGCAAGGTACGGAAACGTTTATACATGTACCATTAAAAAAAAGAAAAATGAACCGCGGTTGGCAGATTGGAAAACAGTGCACCGAACCGTGAGCCTATAGGTTGTATGGTACCAAAGAAGAGAGTTCCGTGTCAAAGTTCGAGGTGTACCGTCAAATATTTACGGAGCTGTGGCTGTGATTGCAGTAATATGTGACATTGATTATTTGCGCAAATACTATTATCCACCGACAATAAATAAATACACTTTTATTTGTTATACAGTTGTTATGCAGTATATACCATAGGTTGAAACTAATGCAGGGTACCTCCAAAAAAATGGAACTGCAATGTTTCATCAAAAATGATGGTTGCTAATAAAAACAATCTCTTAAATGGTATGTGATCACCCATTTTCTTGCAGGTAGATTAGATGTGAGGTGCCATACTTTATTGCTGTTTTTCCTGGGTGTGTTGGTGCGCTGCTTATATCAGTTTTATTAGTAAACGTTAACATAAACTGCAATAGGAATTGATTTGGTCTCTTAGAACCTATAACCGCGATTTTCGTGAACCGCGATTAATTATCTCATCCCTACTGCCAGTAAATGTATAAGTTTTTTTAAACAGTAAAAGTATTTCCAAGTTATAAAAACATTAATGATATAATATTATTCTTTCTTTCAGCTGTTTCACCATAGCGGTGATTGGCCGGTTATTAATGAATCAATAACTTGGCGCCATTTTCTACAAATCTCGTTTGAACTGGGACGGCGTTTTTTTTTTTTATATATATACAATGGCAGCCTGACCTTGAATCATCTGGCTTAATTTTTTTTCAAAATGGCTGCAAGTCGGTTCCACTCAGACGAACTGTCTCGAGCCACTTTAGGATTTGGTGTCGACGTCTACAGATTGTTAACAACCGGAAACTGTTCCAATGTTTTCATTTCTCCATTCAGCATCTCATCCCTCCTCTCATTGGTCGGCTTGGGAGCTTCCGGGTCCACCGCTCGACAGATTGGAACTGTCCTGGGAATTCCCACAGAGCAGTTTAATTCCTTATGTTTGTCTATTAAGAAATACCTGACTCTGTTAGCAAATACGAAGACTGACATCATCCTTTCGTCTGCTACGCGTATGTACGTTGCTGACAGAGTTACCGTTCTTTCGGAATTTGAAGCCAAAGCTAAAGAGTTGTTTGAAGCGGACACGATAAAAACGGACTTCGTAAAAGATTCGACAGCAGTGGCCAGTCGGATCAATGGCTGGGTTGCTGAGAAAACGTGTCACAAAATAACGAATATCATTTCTGAAGCCAACCTGTCCACCGTGACAGCACTTCTTTTGATCAACGCTGTCCACTTCAAAGGGAAGTGGACCAACGAGTTTGACGTTCACAACACTTCAAAGAAGCGGTTCATGACGTCAGACCACGAGACCATTGACGTCAAGATGATGACCCAAACAGACTACTTCAAAATAGGACGAAGCACAAACCTGCACTGTGACGTCATTGAGCTGCCATACGGCAAACGAGATCTTAGCATGGTTGTATTTCTTCCCTTCGAAGCAGAAGGTCTGAGTGACCTGGAGGACAAGCTGTCGTCTGCAAATCTGCAACAGGCCGTGCGCGACCTACAAGAAGAAGAGGTCAGCCTGTCCCTTCCTAAGTTCCGCATGGACTCGAGTTTCGAACTCACTGATGTCCTGGCGAGTCTCGGTATGACGGACGCGTTTCGGGAGAACGTCGCCGACCTGTCTGGCATGGATGGCACGCGCACGTTGTTCGTGTCGCGCGTGCAGCACAAGGCGTTTGTCGAGGTCAACGAGGAGGGGACCGAGGCGAGCGCCGTCACGTCCATGGACTGCGTGGACTGCGCGAGTTGGCCCAAGCAGTTCGTCGCCGATCACCCGTTCATGTTCCTCATCACAGACAACCGAACAGACGTCGTCCTGTTCATGGGTAGAGTCGTGAAACCAGAACACAAGTCGTGAATCAAAAATAGTTACCGACTCCAAACCCTGAGTGAGTGCTCCGCAAGGCTCAATGGGTAGGTGTAAACCACTTGCACCGACCATTGATCCATAACTGGTTCAACAAAAGCCATGGTTTGTGCTATCCTGCCTGTGGGAAGCGCAAATAAAAGATCCCTTGCTGCTAACCGGAAAGAGTAGCCCATGTAGTGGCGACAGCGGGTTTCCTCTCAAACTCTGTGTCTGACGCCATATAACCGTAAATAAAATGTGTTGAGTACGTTGTTAAATAAAACATTTCTTTCAAACTTTGCGGTTTTTAACGCTTACCGCACTGTAGCCTTTACCCAACATATAAAACAGGACCCGAACTAGCGGTTTTCCAGATATTTAAAACGAGATCAGGGCGTAGCCCAGTGGTAGAGCACTCGCTTGATGCGCGGTCGGTCTGGGATCGATTCCCGTATGTGGGCCCATTTGGCTATTACTCGTTCCACCCATTTTATCACGACTAGTCAAAAGCCGTGGTATGTGTTATCCTGTCAGTAGGATGGTGCATACAAAAGATCCCTTGCTACTAATGGAAAAATGTAGCGGGTTTCCTCTCTAAGAATATATGTCAAAATTACCAAATGTTTGACAGCCAATATCCGATTATCAATAAATCAATGTGCTCTAGTGGTGTCGTTAAACAAAACAAACATTTAATACAACTGGCGTTAGCCTAAATAAAGACAGAAATGTTTTATTAAAAGTTAAAATTTGTTTTGTTTAACGACACCACTGGAGCATATTGATTGATTAATCATCAGCAACTGAATGTCAAATATTTAGTAATTCTGACTCGTAGTCATCGGAGGAAACCCGCTATAGTTTAAGTAATGCAGAAAGGTATCTTTTATATACACTTTCCCACAGACGTGAAAGCACATGCCACGGCCTTTGACCAGTTGTGGTGAACAGGTTGGAATGGAAAAAAAAAACATCAGCTGAATAGATGCACCGAGGTGGTTTGTTTTATTAAACGACACTTGAAAACATTTTAATTACTTGTTATATGGCGTCGGACATCGGGTTAAGGATCAGAGTTAGTTAGAGAGGAAACCCGCTGTCATCTCGCCACGGGCTACTTTTTTTTTTTCGTTTAGCAGAAACGTACCTTTTATATGTACCATCCAACAACCAGGACAGGCACGGTGGAGCAGGGGTGGGGTGGGGGGGTGGGGGGGGGGGGGGGGCCCTCTCTTTACCTATTTGTTTGTTATTTGATTTATTTCTTTGTCTCTCTGTTTGGTTTTTTATTTATATTTTTATATCGCCAATGCGCATATGTTATATATTGCTGAGTAAGGCCACTGTCTTTATTTGTCTGTCTGCCTGTTTGTTTATATGACTATATTTTTATTTCACCAAAGCGTGTGTGTGTGTGTGTGTGTGTGTGTATATATATATATATATATATATATATATATATATATATATCTGTATATGTATGTATGTATGTATATGTATATTATATATATACACACATTGTGAATTAGAAAAAAATGTATATGTACATGTATACATATTGTTAATTGGATATGTTTATGGTCATTTTCTTTTATTAAATGACAACATTTTCCCATTCATGGAAGAGTAAAGAAAATAAATGTTTGATGAATATTATTATTACTATTTTGAGTATCAGCTGCAAGTTACTAACTGCCTGCTCAGGGTGAAATTTTAATCGTTCCATGCTCAACAGTCTCATATATAGAAGGGAGACAATTCTTGAAGGCTTGGCGTACAAATTGTTACATTTGAAAAGGGGCGGGCCGTAGCCCAGTGACAAGTGCTCGCCTCGGTGGTGTCGTGGTTAAGCCATCAGACAATGGGCTGGTAGGCACTGGGTTCACAGCCCAGTACTGGCTCCAACCCAGAGTGAGTTCTAACGACTCAATGGGTAGGTGTAAGACCACTACACCCTCTTTTTTCTCTCGCTAACAACTAACAACTAACCCACTGTCCTGGACAGACAGCCCAGATAGTTTAGGTGTGTGCCGACAGCGTGCTTGAACCTTAATTGGATATAAGCACGAAAATGAAGTTGAAATGAATGAGTGCTCGCCTGATGCGCGGTGGGTCCTGGATCGATCCTCGTTTATGGGCCCATTGGGGTATTTCTCGTTTCAGCCAGTGCACCGTGGTATGTGCTATCCTATCTGTTGGTCATGGACGGTACATATGCACGATCCCTTGCTACTAATGGAAACATTTAGCAGGTTTTCTCTCTAAGAGTATAAGTCAAAATTACCAGCTGTTTGATATACACTAGCCAATGGATTAATAAATCAATGTGTTCTAGTGGCGTCATTAACCCCCCCCCCCCCCCAAAAAAAAAAAAAAAAACTCACTTAAAGCTACTCGTAAGATGTATCAAAATTAAAGCTTGTTTTGTTAATCTACACACTTGTAACACATGTGGATAAAGATCTAATAGAGTAAATCAGAGTCTGTAACATTGAAACGGAGAAATACCATCTAAATATAGACTAAAGCTTGTCACCGTAACCTTTACTTGTCAAGAGTTACTTGCGTTTTCAAAAAACTTCTTTTTTTTTAAGTCCACAAACACTTCGGATGTACGGAAATGGATATCTAAGTCTAAAATCTAAGTAGTGTCAGATTACATATTCCCCCCCCCCCCCCCCCCCCCCCCCCCCAAAAAAAAAAAAAAAAAAATATATAGTGTCAAATACGTGGCAGTGCGACTTTAACAATGAAAAACACAACACTTCATGGCTGTTTCAATGACTAATATTTCTTTGTCTAATCAAATAAACAACGCGATCCCTTGTGTTAATCGAAAAAAATGAATATCTCAATTCTGTGTGGTCCTTATAGGGCCCATCACAAGTAAAAGTATTTTATCGACGCCGCTTAACTGAAGAGTTTCAGAAATTCAACACGTTGGACACTAATTGGTTAATCTACAAACCTGTCATTACGATAATAAATAATTTCCTTATGTATTCTTAAGGGATTGATACGAAATAAGCCTACGATCTACAAACTTTACTTTCAGCAAGACAGACAAACAGACAGACGGACATTTCACGCAATTGTTAACTTTACAAAACTAATAACCAAACAGATATTAGTATTTTCATAATGTACGTGTTTATTGGGGGGGGGGGGTGTCGTTGTTCCAGACTCAGAACGCACGTTGTAAATATATATATATATATATATATATATATATATATATATATATATTATATATAAAAGCACCCAGAATATACGTTTCGGATGTATAGAAATAGAATAAATATCTAAGTAATGTATATAAACTGATGGAAAGAAATATATGGATCACACAGATAGCAACAAGTTTTCAAATAATGAACTGCGTCATCAAAAATCAATTCATATTGTCAGAGTTCAGCAAGACTGGGAGACATATAGGCAGCACAAAACTTCAAACAGATATAGACATTCTACGTGTTAATCCCACATTACAACTTTGTAAATTATTATATATGGAAATATGGATCACACAGATAGCAACAAGAAATAATGACTGCATCAAAAATCAATTCATATTGTCAGAAGTTGACTGGGAACATATAGGCAGCACATTCAACACTATAGACATTCAATCCCACATTACAACTTGGTATGAAATACAGACATTACTACGCTAGTAGTGAATTAAATCTGGTCTACAATTCGATGTGTTCCCTTATTTCTTTCCATCAGTATATATAATACATGTATACATTTTAATAAAAGCACATTTGGTGTGTGGAAATTATTCATGAATATACCAGACATGGGAGAGGTGCTAATTTTCAAATTCAGGTAAAATGAGTTGGGCGGAGCAAATCATCAAATAATGGGGAAACAAAAGAGAGATTCAGGCAAAATGAGGTTGCCTGAAACCATTTTTACCATGTATTCCCACCACTGTACCCACAATATTAGTTGTAATCCATGTAAAAATGAGTTGTGTTTCGTTTGCAATCCTATATAGCTGTTTGGCAGTAATGTTAATATGAATAAATATTGTTATCTAGATTCGAGCATTTTCGTTTAATTCGCGCAATAATCAGCCTCTCCCCCCCCCCCCACACCCCCCCCCCCCCCAGCCCTTACAAACATGGGAGCTCTTACGTCTATATGCACGTCTAGCTGTTGTAATAATGTATCATATACCAAACCTTTAATAAACATTTAACACACATCATTCATTTGTCAAAATATTTAATTCAAAACAATGTATTGCATAATAATTGTCAATGATCCGTAACAAAAACCCTGTTGATTACTGGCCATTATCTTCAATACAATAACTATAAATTGCAAGAATGTACATTTTAAAATGTTGTATGGCATAGTGACACGCTTGATATGAAACCCTTGCTCAGATGTAAATGATAATCACAACTGTTTCCTTAAAGGGACAATCCTGAGTTTGCTGCAATTTTTAAAGATGTTATCGACTAACAGAGACATTTTAACGGTTGTAATTACATATCAAATATATTTTTCTGCATAAAATATTAGAGGCTGTATATTAAACGTGTTTCTGATCTTCTAATATTTGTACTAAGTTTAATTTTATTTTATTTCCTAAAATATGTTTTTTTCGTACGTACGAAATTATTTGAAGATAAAATCCAGTTTGGGTTTCTTACAAATATTAAGACGACCAGAAACACGTTGAATATACAGACACTGATATTCTAAACAAGAAAATATATTTAATATATATATAAAAAGTAAAGTTTGTTTATTTAACGACGCCACTAGAGCACATTGATTTTTTTTATCTTATCATCGGCTATTGGACGTCAAACATATGGTCATTCTGACAATGTTTTTAGAGGAAACCCTCTGTCGCCACATAGGCTACACTTTTACGACAGGCAGCAAGGCAGCAAGGAATCTTTTATTTGCGCTTCCCACGGGCAGGATAGCACAAAACCATGCCCTTTGTTGAACCAGTTATGGATCACTGGTCGGTGCATCTGGTTTACACCTACCCATCGAGCCTTGCGGAGCACTCACTCAGGGTTTGGAGTCAGTATCTGGATTAAAAACCCTATGCCTCGACTGGGATCCGAACCCAGTACCTACCAGCCTGTAGACCGATGGCCTAACCACGACGCCATCGAGGCCGGTGTAAACGGAATGCAAGTCCGTAGGAATAGTTGTCTGGCCGGACTTAGTCTCCTGGGAATGCAGGTCCTAGGTCTAATATACCTAGGAATGCAAGTCCTAGGACTTACGTTCCTTAGGAATACTGGTCTGACTGCCAGGATATTAAGTCCGGGTCGGACTTGCATTCCTGGACAATCAAAATTTAAGTCCGGTGGTACATATCAAAAATAAATTATAAATGTAAACAAAATGAAAAGCAGTTTCCTTTCTGGTTTATTTAATTAACTTGGGATACTGGCACCTCTCCTTATTTAAATATTTTCTATTTATTCCAATATTTTCCATTTATATCATTTGCAAGGGTATGTACACATTTATTACCTTATTACACGAACAAAACCAAGGTCTTTATTCATTGCGTGTTGTTCCAACTAATACATGTTTAAACATTTAAAAGTAACTCGAAAAGATTTTCCATAATTCGAAGCATGTATTAGTACTCGCAGATAAGTATAACTTGCCCATATGATATACCAACACAATTATCTGTTAGACATTATATACTGGTATTTGATAATAATAATAATAATAATAATAATAATAATTCAACTATAAAAATGTGATATTTGCGTTATATAAATTATCTTATATAATTTTTAAGTTTGTGCCTTTTTGTCAATAATGTTGCAGGCGCGTGTACGTTGGGTGTGGGGTGGGGTGGCGTGGTCTAAACACCCCTCTTCAAAACAAATTTCTACCTGCCATAGTCTAGACCTCCCCCCTGCATAATTTACTGAACATGTGCCTGCTGTGTCAATTTTGCTCATTTTCAAAAATTAATTTTTATTAAGGTTTATCAATTAATAGAAATAGTGGGTTTTAGCAGCTCAATGGGCCACTACACCGACTAAGAAAAAACAGTAACCCTTGAACAATTATCATACTGTCAATAATATGCACACACAATTTACAAAGATATTTTTAAACAGACTAACTATTCATGACACTTTTACACATGACAGTTTTGGTCACAATAGGCATTCAGGCTCCCTTTTTGGGAGTAGGGGTGGGGTGGGGGCAGGCTGATTTTTATTGTCCCACAGACTAGGATTCCGAGGAATGGAAGTCCGATCGGACAAAGATTAAGAAAATCACAAATAATCAGATCGTGATTTACCATCAAAATATAAACTTATAAAACATATTATTAAAATTTATGTTGGTATATACAGAAATTGTCTTTTGCTGTTCGCCAACTGTTAAGTTTTTTGGAGTTACCAGTTTTCATATATATATATATTTTAAATAATTTTGGGCTACATATTGATTTTTAGATATATATTTCTACGTGTTGTACACATAAACACATAGCCTACTTTATATCTGTAGTTGCATTATATACTTTTGAAAAAAGCAAGATATTCGTCCTACTTCAATATGCTAACAAAAATGTAAGACGATTACAAAAATTCACTCACGTATCTGATCCATAAGTCTATGACGTAACAAAATTATTAAGTTTATACTCAAACATAATATTTTGACATAGAGATTTGAACCCACAATAATCTCAAGAGACTCGTACACTTATCCATCACACTACGAGGGAAGGCTGCCAAAACATCACTTTTTTTCTCGTGTCTTTCTGGCAGCTCGTGCAAATTGCAGAGTATAACAAACGGACATCTAATTTGCCAGACTTGTATTTCTGTCACTGTTGTAGAAGGAATTTAAGTCCGGTAGGAATACAAGTCCTAGGATAAAAACAACTTAAAAATAAATTAGGTATGAAAGTCCGGGTAGGACTATGGTTCCTAAGCTATGGAGGTCCGATAGGACTACTGTTCCTAGTAACCGAGGTCCTACGGACCTCGGTTCCTACGGACCTGCGTTCCTTTTACACCGGTTTTAACATGTAAGTTTAATCGTAGAAATATTTGATTAGTCGGAAACATCTTACAATGCAACAAACTCAGGAATGTCCCTTTAAAAAGACGATCTCGACATTGCAGCCATTGTAAGATTGAGTGGCGAGACGTAACCCAGTGGTAAAGCGCTCGCTTGATACGCGGTCGGCCTGGGATCGATTCCCGTCTCGGTGGGACCATTGGGCTATTTCTCGTCCCAGCCAGTGCACCACGACTGGTATATAAAAGGGCGTGGTATGTGCTATCCTGTCTTGTAGGATGGTCCATATAAAAGATCCCTTGCTAGTAATGGAAAAAAATGTAGCGATTGTTCTGTCTAAGACTCATGATTACCAAATGTCTGACATCCAATAGCCGATCATTAATAAATCACTGCTCTAGTGGTGTCGTTAAACAAAACAAACTTTTTTTGTGTGATCGACTAACCGAGTATTTTAACAGCCCAAATTACAGATTAAATTAGAAAAAAAATTGTTTAAAATGTCAGTGTCTGTATATCTAGTGTGATTTCTGTTATTTTTATGTTTGTAGTACGCCTATATAGATCTCTAAGTGCGTACGTACAAAATGAAATCTATATTAGGAAATTTGAAATTTGATCTACTACAAACATTAGGATTGCCAGAAACACCTTGGGTAAACAGACACTGATGTATTAAACAATGAACTGTATTCAAGGTGTGACTTTACTTGTTAAAAAGGATTTATTATTTGGAAATGTATTACAATGGTTGCAAACTCGGGATGGTCCGTTTAAATAACTGTTGACATTTTGAAACAAAAGAAACGTGATTAATATATACATGTACACACACACACACACAAAAACAAAATACACACACATATACACACACACACATACACATATATACACACACAAATACACACATACATACATACATACATACACACACATACACACACACACACACACATATACACACACACACATACACATACATATACATAATTAATTCAAACCGAATAATTTAGACTAAATTAAACAAAACTAAATTAACATTCGCATCTCTTTTGTTGTGCGGTGTATTTCCATCAGAATATTTATATTAAGTAAACGTCATACGCTCTGGTTCAGGACATTAGTGTATGAAAAATAAAGCTACACAAAATAAATCAAACTATCAAAAATAATACACTATATATATATATATATATATATATATATATATATATATATATATATATATATGCATTTGTCTATACATCACTAAGTTAATATAAAAAATATATATTTTGATTATACTGAGTATTTTTGTGTTTCCAGGGGAACTGCCCCCACCTCCCACCCCCACTCCCACCAAAAACAAAAACAAACCTCCAAAAACCCCACAATAAAACAACAAAACAATAAAATAAAATAAAATTTTTAAAAATAAGTCCTTCCCCTGTTTTACAACTGGCTGACCATTTTTATTTCACATATGCCAAACTTTTAATGGGGCGTTCTTTCCAGAGGTTGGTCCAAGTTCCCTTTTGCGTTAGGTCCCTTCCCTGAACTAGTTCTTAGGTTGGCCCTTGATAGGTCAGCCGGCATGCGAACCAGTCTTTGATATGAAAATGGAGTCCCTGACAGGTTGTAGGTAATCACAAATGATCAGAAACACTCTGTATGCCACATTGTGCGTTCTCCCACCTCTTATAATGTAATAATCTATTCGCCGTAAACATACAGTTCATAGGCACATATCTACATTATTCATAGCATAAATATATATCACATAATTATACATACACATAATACATTAACCAGTGGTTAAGCGTTCGCTTGATGCGCGGTCGGTCTAGGATCGATCCCTGTCGGTCAAGGATAAATCCCCGTCTTTAACTTGTTAGGATGGAATTTTCATCTGTGTAGTTTTTTGTTTTGTTTAACGACACCACTAGAGCACAGTGATTTATTAACCATCGGCTATTGGATGTAAAATATTTGGTAAATATGATATATAGTCTTAGAAAGGAAACCTGCTAGGCTTTTTTTCCATTAGTAGTAAGGGATCTTTCATATGCACTATCCTACAGACAGGATAGCACGTACCACGGCCTTTGATACACCAGTCGTGGTGCACTGGCTAGAACAAAAAGTAGCCCATTGGGTCCACCGACGGGGATCGATCCTAAACTGGGTTACGTCCAGTCCTACATAAGCATGTAATCCTGATGCATCTTCTAACACTCTAAAGCAGATTAGCAACACGTGATTACCCATAATGTATTACAGAATTAAAGGCATACTGTCACAGATTTAAGGACCTTATTTCTCTAAAAATGGATAATAAATAAAAATTACATTAATTGTTGGAAACCAAATCTAGCTATCGCATCACCTTAACTGAACCATGATGGAGTGAAATCCATATCATGCCTCTTGGCAATTTTAGTTTTTGAATTATGGACCATTGCCATAATTTAATTATTTTTACAAAATGTCATTAATAAATGGTGTATGGTGGTTATGAAGATGGTTGAATAAAGTACATTTAAGGACAAATCAAATTATGTTTGTTCAGGTAATACTTTGTTAGACCATTAAATAGGTCAGTGGTCTGTGACAGTATGCCTTTAATACGTGTATACACACTGTCAAAAAAACCTATAAACAAAATTTGCTAACTGGGACTTTTAATTAGCCATAATAAAAATAGTTTAGCCAAATTTAATTTGAGCAATGTACTGAGTATTAAAGTAACAGACCCCAGTTTTAAAACACTACGACGTATTGTTCAGCCGTTTTGACATTTAAAATCAGAAGTTACTTATATTTTCTTGTTTAGATTATCCTTCTTTTTTTCTTTTTTTACATCCGAAGTGTTTCTGGTTATCCACGTTTTTTGTAATACCCCAAAATACATTTTTCATCATTCAAAAAAAAAAAAAGAGCAAGTAACGGTTATCCAGCCAAACTATAATCTTTTTTTAGACATCATATCCCCGTTTAAACCTCTCAGATTTTAGTTTCACTCTGTTATAACTTTATCCAGATGTGTTACAGACTTGTGGATTAACCAAACCAGGAGCGTACCTCTGGGATGGGTGTGGGGTGGGGGGTGGGGGGGGGGGGTGGGGGGGGGGGGTGGGGGCAGTTGCCCCCTGACAATCTCACTTTTTTTTTTTTTTTTGTACTCCAGAAAATAGCATATACATCACAGGGTTTAATTTGTATAGTATTTCATTTGCTTATAAAAAGTAGCGCTCCCCCCCCAGGATTTTGATCAGGGTACGGCCCTGCAAAACTAGGGTCTGTCTCTTTAATATAATCATATGAATATGAAAATCTTTTCCAGCTAATTATGTACAAACTGGAATAAAAAACCGCTCATTTCTTAGTTTTTATATAATTTAATAAACCGCTCATTTCTTAGTTTTTATATAATTTAATTTTAGTATGTTCAAATCGTATGGTGTCCCAAACTGGGAGATGCATCTTGACGCAAATATTTCTTATAATTGTTGACTTTTACAATGACAAACGATATGTTCACTTTTTAATAATTTTAAATTTTAAAATAATTGAGCATGGCAAAGCAAAAGCAAAAAAGTAGGAAAAAGTTTTAAACATTTTGAATAAAAAGTAGGGAAAATGGGACAGAGATCAAAACGTACGAAAAAAGGAGAAAAAGTAGGATCGCTGGACAGCCTGTAATAATCATTCATATTGACTAATTGAATCTATTAATGTTTTTAATTGTAGATGGGACATTTTAGATTTGCCTTAGTATTAAAATTGCCGATTTATTTTAACATGATGTACGAGCTAACATCCAATTTAGGTTCAAGCACGTTGTACAGACCACACCCATGAGCTATCTGGGATCTGTCCAGGACAGGGAGTTAATGATTAACTGGTAATGGGGTTAATGAGCCGTTAAAACTCACTGTGGGTAGAAGCCAGTAGTAGTATGCGAACCCAGTACCTATCAGTCTCAAGTCTGATGGCTTAACAACTACACCACCGAGCTGGGGGGGGGGGGGGTGTTAAAAAAAAAAAACCTTGCTCATACTCATACGCCCTTGAAAACAATAAATAGTGTGTATGTTAATTCAAATACTGCCTTACCCGTTTAAAAAGTAAAGTTGTGCTATCAAATGCACGGCAATTTGGCACTGAAGAAGTTTTAATCATAACTCTTTGACAAAATAACAAACATTGTTGATTGGCAAGCAGGCGGAATCTTTGCCACGTGACTATGAGCCGTCCAATGACATTGCATCACCACGTGGAGCCATTCAACCAACAGCTTCTTCGTAAGAAGGTGGCGACGTACAGTCCCCATGAACTACGTCCTCGTATTTTGGCGGACGTACTGGAACCGCCGGTTGGTACGGCACCTGGCCCCACAGCAGGGGACTCCGTTCGGTAAAGAACTGTTCCGTTGTTCTTCGTGTCCGTCCGTCCACTCTCGCCCGTGCCGCCGACGACAGTAGTAAGGAATTTCTGGGATCCTTGAACAAGATGAAGATGAGAGAACAGGACGCGATGCCCAGCGAGAAAGGAAGAAACAAAAACAGAAGGAGATAGACCCAGAGTCGCGGGCTGCAGGTTGTGGTGATGGTGATGTCGTCGAAATCGAACTTCTGGTCGTCGTTACTGATCTGGTAGACGACCACCTGGTCCGACTCGACGTCCAGGTCAAAGGAGCACCGGACAGACTGGACACACCTGTCCCGACACTGAGACGTGTCGTACACTGTCCGCTCCAGAACGATCTCGAGAGTCAGCCACGTCTTATGGTGGCTGTTCATGTACACGAAGTAGTACTCGTCTGTGACGTCTGCAGTGAAGCTGTAAGTCTCTCTGATGGGACACGGTCTGTTTATCAGCTGTTTTTCTACGAAACAGTGGTCACAATATTTGTTCCTCAGCCACCGTTTCAGATTGTCTCGACCTCGGATCACATACAGATCCACCGTCAAATCGGCGCAACTCTTAATGGTCACCTGCGACTCTTGGAGAAGATAGAAACTCCAATACTTGTATTCTCCCTCATAGAGGAACTCGTTCCGTTTGAATTCGAAACGATCGAGCTTGTTGAAAACTACTTCCGGTTTCTCCGGAAGAAGATACGCGCTGAAAGTAGTCCACTGTGACTCAAGAACGAGACTCTCGCAGAATATCGTCGAATATTTCCTGTCCACAATGCGCATGTCCGTTGGCGCGATTATCGACGTCACCGGCCCAAACACAATCTGACTAAGCAAAACCCCAGAGACCACTGATGCTGAAATAATCCAAAACCAGAGTATTTTGATTCTCGACGATCGCTTGATGTTGATGCAGAAGAATATTTTCACAAGAGAACTCAGACCGCAGCACTCCCCGCACGAGTTGTTGTCGTCGTCATTGTGGTCGTATGGTCTAACGTCGTGGTACACGGGAAGTGATGAGGAACTGCTGGCGTTTGGTCCCGTTGAACTGGGAAGGCGATTTCCATCTGACGGCATACTGGTATTTAGGTGAATCGCGGGTTTGTGCGTTCTGAAAGAATCAAACAGATACAGTGACAGGTCGGATAGAGGTAAACCCAAACAAAAACAAACAAATAAAAAGAAGAAAAAAAAACCCCGAAAAAAACATCTCTGTCTGATTTTAGTAATAGCATCAAGGGCGTGTAAATATCTCTTCCTAAGTATAAGCGTACGAGACGAGGAGATTGGGGGGGAGCGGGGAGAGGGGGTAACTGCCCCCTAGTGCTGGAGAAAATCCTCAAATTCGGGCAAAAATTATAGAGATATTCGGGGGAAATGTGCTAACCTGATACGTTTTTATCATGTGTTTATACTATTCTAACCCCCCCCCCCCCCCCCCCCCCCCCCCCCCCCCGCGTGCGCGTTCTGTAACCTCACCGTGGTGCAGGGGTGTTACATTCTCTTTGAGAATGGCCAATACAGCACAAATTGAAATTTTGAGTAAAAGTCAGTATCTATCTGTGGTGTTTGTATTTTTGCACAGTTCTTTACACTGTGTTTTTATTTAAATCTTGAATTTTTATATTGATGTTGATCATCACCTTATTTGTTTGCATTACCATAGTTTGACATCCAATAGCCGATGTATTTTTCGTACTGGGGTGTCGTTAAACATTCATTCATTCATTCATTCATTCATTCATTCATTCACTATTCTACCCGCAAAAATTAGTTGTAATCCATGTACAAGAAGAACAAGCTTGTTTTGCGGCTTGCTCAGAATTTGCACGTTAAACACTCTGACCTGACCTGACCTGACCTGACCTGACCTGACCCTCGTAGTGAGTTTCCTCTCTAAACCCATGTCAGAAATTACCAACCGTTTGACATCCAACAGCTGATGATTAATAAATCAATATCCTCTAGTTGTAGTCGTTAAACAAAAGATTAACTGTTAACACACTCTGGGTATGACACGAACCTTGTACCTATTAGATTTGGTCGAGATACCATAACTGGTGTACACCGGAGACCAGTAATCTGTCATGACACTTTCTCGTGTTACAGACATGTTTTTATTTAACGACGCACTCAACACATTTTATTTACGGTTATATAGCGTCAGCCATATGGTTGAGGACCACAGATATTGAGAGAGGAAACCCGCTGTCGCCACTTCATGGGCTACTCTTTCCGATTAGCAGCAAGGGATCTTTTATATGCACCATCCCATAGACAGGATAGTACATACCACGGCCTTTGATATACCAGTCGTGGTGAACTGTCTCTTTTTCGTGTTACAGTTTCCCTGATAAATGTCTGTATATAGTGTATACGTATATTATGTGTGTGTGTGCGTGTGTGTGTGTGTGTGTGTGTGTGTGTGTGTGTATATATATATACTCTTCAAAAAAAAGAAACGCAAACGGGTACAAATGGGTTATAACTCCGATTTTATGTTTCCTACCGGTTCATGCTTTGTGAATATAAGGTCATTGCATGTCCCAAACACATTCCCACGGTTACATTCGATAAAACGCAGCTACTGTACAATAAAGTTCCAAAATGTGAATATTCGCAAAAACGCAGCCACGTGCAAACCATGTCACCACTGCACGTGCGTTGTCTGCACGTGCAACATGAACACCAACAGTATAAAAGTGCAGGGTGTTCGCTTGCCTGGCCTCTGTATCTGGCCGACAGTTGACAATCCAGGACATGCCACGTCTCAGTGAACCGCAGAGAAACAATGCCATCGGCCGACTAGACGCAGGCGAATCCAGAACGGCCGTTGCCAGGGCATTCCATGTGTCCCCAAGCACCATCTCCAGACTGTGGGACCGTTACCAGCAACATGGATCAACACGTGACCTCCCTAGATCCGGTCGACCACGGGTCACTACCCCCGGGCAGGACCGCTACATCCGGGTACGCCACCTTCGGGAACGATTGACTGCTGCCACCTCCACAGCCGCAGCAATACCAGGTTTGCGCAGGATATCCGACCAGACCGTACGGAACCGCCTACGTGAGGTAGGAATTCGTGCCAGACGTCCAGTTCGAGGTGTCATCTTAACACCACAACACCGTCGACTCCGACTGCAGTGGTGCCAGATTCATCGACAATGGCCTCAACTGCGATGGAGACAGGTGTGGTTCAGTGACGAGTCCCGATTTCTGCTCCGACGTCATGATGGAAGATGTCGCGTGTATAGGCGTCGTGGTGAACGTTATGCGGCAAACTGCGTGCAGGAAGTGGACAGATTCGGCGGGGGTAGTGTCATGGTGTGGGCAGCCATCTCACACACTGGCAGAACTGACCTGGTCCACGTGCAGGGCAACCTGAATGCACAGGGCTACATTGACCAGATCCTCCGGCCACACATCGTTCCAGTTATGGCCAACATGACAACGCCAGGCCTCACACAGCACGTCTCACAACGGCTTTCCTACAGAACAACAACATTAATGTCCTTCCTTGGCCATCGATATCACCGGATTTGAACCCAATTGAGCATCTATGGGACGAGTTGGACCGATGCCTCCGACAGCGACAACCACAGCCCCAGACCCTGCCCGAGCTGGCAGCAGCCTTGCAGGCCGAGTGGGTCACCATCCCCCGGGACGTTATCCGTACTCTGGTTGCTTCAATGGGCAGGCGGTGCCAGGCAGTTGTCAACACACGCGGAGGCCACACCCGGTATTGACTCCAGATGACCTTGACCTTGGTGGTGTGTCCTATCACTTACTCACAATGGACTAGAGTGAATTGTGAACAATCCTGCAACATTTGGTAATTATCGGACTCGCCATTCAATAATTAAATCAATTCTCCAAATGTTACTACAATGTGGTTTTGCGTTTCTTCTTTTGAAGAATATATATATATATATATATATATATATATATATATATATATATATATATATGAAGAGTTTAGGCGCAAAACGCAATATATCCATTTTTTTTCATTTTCAGTAAGTGATTTTTTTTTTTTAATTGACGTACATAAGGATCAATCTCGTTTTGCGGCAAATCAGCGGGCCTACGATTAGCCCATACTGACATACAATAATGGCTTTAACTAAAAAAAGAAAGAAAATGGTTTATATCGTGTTTTGCGCCTGAACTCTCTTATATATATAGTGAAACCTCTCGAAATCGGACCCTCTGTAAACCAGAATTCCTTCAAACCGGACACCTCATAAAACCGGACCGTTTACTTGGTCCAGGGGCTGTCCGGTTTAGACGCGTTTCACTGTATATATATCTGAACTTTCATATCCTTTATACTTTATGCTTTATGAATTATTTCATCATTTACATCTATAGGCGAACGGGCGCCTATTTGTGCAGGCATGATTTTTCCCGAATTAAACGAAAATGCTCGAATCTGGATTACAACGTTTATTCATATTACTACCAAACAGCTGCAGACGAAGCACTACGCATTTCACAACTCATGTTTAGGGTAGAATGATGGAAATACATGGTAAATATGTCTCAGGTTAGGACATTTTGTCCGAATATCTGTATAATATTTGCCCGAATTTGAGTTTTTGCTCCGGCACTAAAGGGGCGATCGCACCCATCGTAAGTTGGCAGTTGGGGAAATTACAACGTAACCGTCGAGTTGGTCAACTTCATCGTGGCAGTTGACAGTCTGAAACTAGCATATCTCTGACGCCGCTATCCAGTCACCTAGCCGGGGTGCAAACACATTAAAGGGACATTCCTGAGTTTGCTGCATTGTAAGATGTTTCCGACTAATAAAATATATTTTCTG
>NC_054699.1:41975571-41978071 GCF_016097555.1 Gigantopelta aegis | reverse complement strand
CATAATATCGTTCATACGGCCGGCCAGTGATACACACACAAACACACACGCGCGCACGTGCACACACACACACACACACACACACACACACACACACGTACGCACGCACACACACTCAAACATTTCACATAATATTGTTCATGGTTCTGTACGATACAAATTGCCAACCATCCCCACCCCTTGTGATAAATTATGTAACAGCCCTCACTTGAAACACTTTGAAACGGCTCAAGGAGTTTGTTAGAGATCAAGGTGGTAGTAATATACTGTAGTGGTAGTGTGACGTAGTTCGGGGGGGGGGGGGGGGGGGGGGCTGCCAACCCCTCAATCAAAGCTTTTTTAAAGTTTTGTTTTTTAAAAATAAAATCGTACATACATACATACATGCCTCAATAGCGCATCGTGGTTAGTCTGCAATTTGCAGGCGATTCGGTGTCACAGGTTCGAGTTCCAGCAATGGCATGGGCCAAATTGTGAGGCCACAAAGGATTGAATTATCCCCTGCGCCAGTGCGTTAATATCTATGTGTGTAATCGTCAACCTCGACATACATACAATATATAGATATTCATATATCAATACATACATGTAGTGTGGGTTGCCCCTATCCCCAATATGAAATCCTGGCTACGCCAGTGTGGTAATAGTAATAGTGGATTGTGGTAGTACTAGTAGTCGTCGTCGTAGTAGTGTATTGTGCTAGTAGCAGTAGTGGTGGTGGTAGTAGTAGTAGTGTATTGTTTTCTGCACTTATCTGATCCCGTTACGTCCAACCCGGACATATTTATCAGGACTACTGCGTCGTGGATTTTATTTAAACCAGCTTACAATCCCGTCTGGGCCCGACACCGGATATTGCCACTGGCCATACTACTTTTGAAAAACACAGAGAAAGAAAGAAAGAAATGTTTTATTTAACGACGCATTCAACACATTTTATTTACGGTTATATGGCGTCAGACATACGGTTAAGGACCACACATATATTCAGAGAGGAAACCCGCTGTCGCCACTTCATGGGCTACTCTTTTCGATTAGCAGCAAGGGATCTTTTATATGTACCATCCCACAGACAAGGTAGTACATACCACGGCCTTTGATATACCAGTTGTGGTGCATTGGCTGGAACGAGAAATAGCCCAATGGGCCCACCGACGGGGATCGATCCCACGCCGACCGCGCATCGAGCGAGCGCTTTAACCACTGGGCTATGTCCCGTCCCCGATAAAAGAGAGAGTAGTTTTCATAACTGATGGTCGACTTATTATAGACACATATTTAAGATTTTAAACTAAACAATTTAAAGAAAGAAATGTTTTATTTAACGTCGCACTCAACACATTTTATTTACGGTTATATGGCGTGAGACATATGGTTAAGGACCACACACAGATTTTGAGAGGAAACCCGCTGTCGCCACTTCATGGGCTACTCTTTCCGATTAGCAGCAAGAGATCTGTTATTTGCGCTTCCCACAGGCAGGATAGCACAAACCATGGCCTTTGTTGAACCAGTTATGGATCACTGGTCGGTGCAAGGTGTTTACACCTCTCCATTGAGCATTGCGGAGCACTCACTCAGGGTTTGGAGTCGGTATTTGGATTAAAAATCCCATGTCTCAACTGGGATCCGAACCCAGTACCTACCAGCCTGTAGACCGATGGCCTAACCACGACGCCACCGAGATCGGTAAATTGGATAAAAGCACGAAAATAAGTTGAAATGAAATGAAACTAAAGAATAACGGTTAAAACGTGGCGGATCCAGAAAATCCATTTAGGGGAGAGCCAGTGACATAAGGTAGAATGCCAAGGGAACTTTGGGGGAGGTTTGGAGGTGGGGGGGTTCGTAAAAAAATGAAAATTAATATATAATAAAATTATCGAAAAATTTAGGGGGCCCCGGGCCCCTGCCCCCCCCCCCCCCCCCCCCCCCCTCCAACACTAGATCCGCCTCTAGCACATGAACAGGTAAATATTATATAAATTGGATTTGAATATAGTTGTAAATATTGCACTAAGACAACAACATGTAACACCTAACCTAAACGTGACGTATACATTTAGTAGTAACCAGTGGGGCGGGATTTAGCTCAGTCAGTTGAGTTCTCGCCTGATGTGCCTGCGTCGCAGGATCGAACCACCTCGATGAATCCATTCAACATATTGTTCTTTCTCGTTCCAACCAGTACACTACAACTGGTCAAAGGCCGTGATATGTGCTTTTCTGTCTGTGGGAAAGTGCATATAAAAGATCCCTTGCTATTAATGGAAAAAAATGTAGCTGGTTTCCTCTGATGACTACGAGTCAGAATTACCAAATGTTTGACATCCAATAGCTGATAATTAATTAATCGATGTGCTCTAGTGGTGTCGTTAAACAAAACAAACATTAAACAAATATATAGCATTTGAATATATATATATATATTGTTGTATATGTTGCACTATGACAATAACATGAAACACCTAACCTAAACGTGACTTATACATTTAGTAGT
>NC_054699.1:41858071-41970571 GCF_016097555.1 Gigantopelta aegis | reverse complement strand
ATTACTTATACAGCGTATACCATACTTGCCAATTTTTGGAAAGTGAAAAGAGGGACATTCTAATTGAGGGCCGACATGACTCGGAGGGTGGTGGTGGTGGGGGGGGGCATGCACCCCTCCCCGGGATTTTTTTTTTTTTGTTGAAAATTAGATGCTCTGAGATGCAATTTCATGTGTTTTGGGGTCATTTTACATGAGGAAATAAAAGGAAGTTTGAATCGGCACGACAAAAATACGAAAAATAAAAACAAATGTCACTTTCATTTTCTTTTATCAGGACAATCTTTGGAAATCGGGACAATTTTGCAAACTTCCGGGACGTTGAAAAAAAAAGAGGTCAAAAATCGGGACTGTCCCGCGCAAAACGGGACGGTTGGCAAGTATGCGTATACAACGATCACCTTAAATTGCATTCACAATTTCTTCCGGTTCGTGAAGTCAGCTCACATTTTTAAAAACACACATTTCAAATAAAAGAGCATTCAGGTCATACATTTTAAAGCTAAATTATGTTATTAAATCCATTGGATCATAAAAAAAAAAAAGGTTTAAAAGCGGTTTACAGTCGTCGCCAACAACTGCCGACGAATCGCCACTAAAGAATGTAATAAAATTCCCATTTCATTTTTTATTATCAAACACGACTTGACAGTGGAAAACTCCACGCGTGACGTGATCAGAGTGGGTATAAACGTTAAAGGGGCAGAAACTAGTTTTTAAACACTAAGACATCTTTTTCTTTCTATTAGAGCCGGTTTTTGATAACTGAACTCATATATTACTTACATTTTATTGTTTAGCTTATCCATTTTCGTACATCCGAAGCGTTTCTGGTCATCCTGGTGTTTTTAATATCACAAAATGAAGTTTTATCTATTTTTAAAAACGCACGTGCGTGTGAGAAGTAACGGTTATGGAGTCGAGTTCTAGCCTGTTTCTTTAAGGTGTTTCAAACTTTCAAAGTCACAGACTCATGTTTCACTCTGTTGTAACTTTATCCCAATGTGTTACAGGTTTGTAGATTAGCCAAGCTTAGTGTCCATTTTCACGGGTTGAAACTAGGGTCTGTGACTTTAAGTGTTATTTCACCGGCCTCGGTGGCGTCGTGGTTAGGCCATCGGTCAACAGGCTGGTAGGTACTGGGTTCGGATCCCAGTCGAGGCATGGGGTTTTTAATCCAGATACCGACTCCAAACCCTGAGTGAGTGCTCCGCAAGGCTCAATGGGTAGGTGTAAACCACTTGCACCGACCAGTGATCCATAACTGGTTCAACAAAGGCCATGGTTTGTGCTATCCTGCCTGTGAGAATTGGAAAAAAGAAGAAGAAAGAAATGTTTTTATTTAACGACGCACTCAACACATTTTATTTACGGTTATATGGCGTCAGACATATGGTTAAGGACCACACAGATTTTGAGAGGAAACCCGCTGTCGCCACTACATGGGCTACTCTTTCCGATTAGCAGCAAGGGATCTTTTATTTGTGCGAGTATAAAAGTTTGTTTTGTTTAACGACACCACTAGAGCACATTGATTTATTAATCATCGTCTATTGGATGTCAAACAATTGGTAATTTTGATATATAGTCATAGAGAGGAAACCCGCTACATTTTTTTTTTCATTAATAGCACCATCACAGAGACAGGATAGCACATACCACGGTCTGTGATATACCAGGAGTGAGAGAGAGAGAGAGAGAGAGAGAGAGAGAGAGAGAGAGAGAGAGAGAGAGAGGGGGAGAGAGGGGGAGGGATAGACAGAGGAATAGACAGAGGGAGAGAGGGGGAGAGAGAGAGAGTGTGTGGGAGGGATGAAGAGAGAATGGAAAAAGAAACCCGCTACTAGCCTTAGTGCAGTAAAAGGAACGGAGACTATATCTCGATTCCATAACGGGGGGTCGATCCTACGACCGTCACAACAAAGGCGAGAGCCGTAACAGCGAGTTACGTCTCTCGTTATGTTGATGTATTGGTGGTGTCAAGTATTCATATATATATATATATATATATATATATATATATATATACTTCGCAGGAAAAGTTAAGCAATTTATAATCAGGATGTAACTGAATTTTCAAATGTAGTGAGACATACCCGTTCTTATCCAACGTTAAAGTTTGCTTGGTTTAACGACACCACTGCAGAACATTGATTTTTTTAATCATTTTAATCATGTCAAACATTTTGGTAATTTTAACATAGCCTTAGAGACGAAACCCGCTACATTTTTTTTCCAGTAGAAGCAAGGGATCTTTTACATGCACCATCCCACAGACAAGATAACAGATACCGCCGTCTTTGATATACCAGTCGTGGTGCACTGGCTGGAACGAGAAACAGCCCATTTCGCCCACTAGGCTACATCCCCCCCCCCCCACACCCGCACCCACACACACTTGTTCAATTTCTGTAGATATTTGAGGGGAGGGGGGGTTGGGGGGTTGGTGTATGATATATTATTAGTCCCCTATCGGTCCAACCAGATGAGACTATAGGTTTTTGTCTCTCATTGTTTGCAATGTCTCAATATATTGAACTAAAACTTTGTGTATCACTGTATCATGTTGAGTTACAAGCCTTGAAATAAGCGGCCGGTCACGGTCATTGTTCGGTACAAATTTGTAACTTGTCTGTAACAATGTCGATTGCGCCGGTCACCATGTCCGAAGCTCGCGTTGTAGAAAAAGTCGAATACTCTTAATGCACCGATTATAAAAAAAATTGAATGAAGAAATACAAATGTGTACCAGTGGGATTCGAACCGGTTCGCGGGGCACTTGACACTCCAACACGAAGTTCATCTACAGTCCGCGTACCTGTTTGGTAGGATTTTTTATAGTCTCGATTTTGCGGGAACTTACATTGTGAAAAGTGATGTCACGCATATTAGTAATTGACCTTTCGTACTTAGCGTATACTTCCTGTGGCGTTTTCGTTTAAAGTTTGCAATTCAAATTGCCTCGTTAAAGGATGTTGAACAAAATAAGTTCAGTCTTTGCTGTAAAAGAACAGACAGGTACCGATAATAACAAATCAACTGTCCCTGTTCCCAGTATCCGCGGCGGGCAGCCGCCGATTAAATCATCCCCCAAATATTCCCAAACGAATATCCCGCAGAGTAGTATCTTAAAATATAGCACTGAACAAAAATGGTAAAAGGAGTATTTAGTTAAAACAAATGCTTCTTTGTGGCTACAGTTTGAAGAAAACACCAAAGGCGAGGTTACACTTATGACGTGCTCGCTCTGCAAAACATTACAAAAAGAAATGCAGTATAATCAAGATTTTTCGGACGCATGGATCAAAGAGTCCACAAATCTGCGTGTGTCAAATGCTAAAGATCACCCGGCAACCAAAAATATAGAATATTACCACAAATGAGACACTGATGACATTGAAAAAAATGGACGAGTCTGAGTCAGATCATCATGAATCTGAAAGTTCAACACAAAGTGATAGTGACAACAGTTTCATGTGTTTCTTAAGCCCTATCCTAACCGGCCGCTAGCGATTATTTTAGAAATCATTGACTTCCATTGCCGCATCCTAACTGTACGCGTGCGACGCGACAGATTTATATGTCGCGTCACACGCGTGCGGTTAGGATACGGCAATTGAAATCCATGATTTCTAAAATAATCGCTCATGTAGCTCGCGGCTGGTTAGGATACAGCTTTACCAGAGGACATATATTAATGCATCATAGACTAGTAAGTATGTAACAATAATAAATTATTGCCTAAATTGCTGCATTAGTTATTTACTAATTAAATATATCAATTATTAAACAACACAAAACATAATTTATTTATTTTTATTTATAATGTTTTGTGACAGGTACAATTTCTTTCATGTCAGGCACAAATTGATTGGTGCAGGACATTGTGTCAGGTACACTAAAATGTTTTATTTCAAGGCTTGGAGTTACAGATCAAGTTAGATGTTTGGGGACATTTGTCAATTTTTGACAGTTATGGTTATTGAAATTAAGAGATATGAAAATGTGTTGGACTCGGTAGGGGAAATCTACTGTTTTAGCAGTACTCTCTTGGTATTGTTAAAATAAGTCAATTGTACAGATGATTTAGGAAGAAAAACAAACAACCCTTCAAGCGACTTTCTCGTTATGCGATCAGTCGCACCGACTTGTAGCATGCGATTTCTCGTGAGAAATAGGACGTGTTCTAATTGGTGCGACTCCGACACGACTGGTTGTTTCGATTTAGGTGTGCTCACTATTTACGAGGCGATCGCATGCGACAAGTCGGTGTGACTAATCGCATGATGAAAACTCAGCTTAAAGGCGCAGATCCACGTTTCAGCCAATGAAAATGGACACCAAATTTAATTAATCTACAAACCAGCAATACATAGAATAAGGCTATACCAGAGAGAAGCTAATGTCTGTGATGTTTAAACAGGAAAATACCGTCTAAAAATAACTAAAGCTTATCTCAACAACCATTATTTATGAGACGAACGTGCGTTTTTCGAATTATAAAAAAAATGTTTTTGGGTATTACAAAAACCTGGGTGACAAGAACCACTTCAGGTGTACTCAAATTAATATTCTAAATAATAAAATGTAAGTACTTCTAATTTAAATTATCCAAAACAGCTATAATAGTGAAAAATACGCCGTAGTGCTTTACACGTTAGAATCTACCCCTTTACGTTGCTGATTTTTTTGAGAGGAGTATACTATTATTATCTTTGTACGTGATGGATTTTAGTGATTAAGAAAATCGCCCGAGGTCGGAATATATCGAGCTCACGAACACATTCACACAGACTTTGTATTTAAAAATAGAATATCGCATTTTTAACTCACACAAAAACGGTGTTTTATAGTCTTCGTTTGTCCCATTATAAAATCGATTCATATTATTAAGTGGATCTTTAACACTAAACAAAAAAGGATTTTTTTTTTTTTTTAATCACAGTACTACTTTGACATTATTTTCCCTAATTACGTTAAACACTTACATGTTACATTATATGGCTGCTACGGTAACAGCAATGGCAATTAAAATACCAATAAAAAACATTTATGTTTACTTTTTTGTTAACTGTGTGTTCGCGTGCGTGCGTACGTGTCTGTGTGCGCGCTCGTACGTGTGTGTATGTTTGTGCGTGGTTTTTTTATTTTATTAATTTTCTTACTTTATGTTGTTTGGGAGGGGTGTGCATTTTGGAGGTTGGTATGCTACATATAGAAGAGAAGTTTTAAAACTTAGCATCATTCAGCAATTTGTCGTGTAGTTATCACTGGAAAAAACAAACAACTTTACTTGAAAACTTCAATAACGGGGAATGAGGAAAGATATATTCAGAAAGTAAAGGATGGTATCAACTATGCAGTATATTTAACTTACCGTGACAATATACCTGAACGATGTGACCGGCTTTACGGTATATGTATATTGTATTACCATTTAGTGCCCCGTTGGTATGTAGTTAATACAAATTACCTATGGTATACTGACACTAATAACACGAAATACGCCCCCCAGGGAAGACGTACTGTTTCGTGCTTGCGTCACGTGATCAAATGTTTATCGCCAGGACTTGATATGTTTTTACTAATTGTCATCAGCCACGTGGTCGAAGCTTACAACACGTGACAACTGACTACTGACTACAATTATTAAAGGGACATTCCCAAGTTTGCTGCAATTTTAAAGATGTTATCGACTAATAGAGACTTTTTAACGATTGTAATTACATATCAAATATATTTTTCTGTATAATATATTAGTTGCTGTATATTAAACGTGTTTCTAATCGTTCTAATATTTGTAATAGGATAAATTTCATTTTATTTCCTAAAATATATTTTTTCGTACGTACGAAATTATTTGAAGACAAAATCCAGTTTGGGCTTCTTACAAATATTAAGACCACCAGAAACACATTAAATATATAGACACTGATATTCTAAACAAGAAAATATATTTAATATGTAAGTTTAATCGTAGACATATTTTATTAGTCAGAAAAATCTTACAATGTAGCAAACTCAGGAATGTCCCTTTAATGTCTCAGTGATCAGTGGTGTTGTGGTTAAGCTATCGGACCTACGGCTGATAGGTACCGGGTTCGCCTCCTAGTACCGAGTGCCACCGAGTTGTGAGTTTAACGACTCAGTGATCAGTGGTGTTGTGGTTAAGCTATCGGACCTACGGCTGGTAGGTACCGGGTTCGCCTCCTAGTACCGAGTGCCACCGAGTTGTGAGTTTAACGACTCAGTGATCAGTGGTGTTGTGGTTAAGCTATCTGACCTAAGGCTGATAGGTACCGGGTTCGCCTCCTAGTACCGAGTGCCACCGAGTTGTGAGTTTAACGACTCAGTGATCAGTGGAGTTGTGGTTAAGCTATCTGACCTAAGGCTGATAGGTACTGGGTTCGCCTTCTAGTACCGAGTGCCACCGAGTTGTGAGTTTAACGACTCAGTGGGTAGGTGCAAGGTTTCTACACCGACTTCGCTCAGTAACCAAAGAAAGTTTGTTTTGTTTAACGACACCACTAGAGCACATATGATTTATTAATCATCGGCTATTGGATGTCTGACATTTGGTAATTTCGACATATAGTCTTAGAGGAAACCTGCTACCTTTTTTTCATTAGTAGTAAGGGATTTTTATATGCACCATCCTAGACAGGATAGCACATACCACGGCCTTTGACCAGTTGTGGTGCACTGGTTGGAACGAGAAAAATCCAATCAGTTGAAAGGATATTCAACATACCACAGACAGGATAGCACATACCACGGCCTTCGATATACCAGTCGTTGATAGATCAGTTGTGGTGCACTAGTTGCAACGAGAAAACCCAATCAGTTGGATGGATCCACCGAGGTGGTTCGATCCTGCGACGCAAGCACCTCAAGCGAGCATTCAACCGACTGAGCGAACTCCCACCCCGTGTTCAAACATGGATCTGCCCCCCAAAAGCTTTTGAAAATGAAATCAAGGAAGTCTACCTCGTCTACTTCCATCATTTATCTTATTACTCCGAAGAGTTTACCCGTAAATATTGACACAAAGGAGAAAGAAATAAAAATCTTTCGATTTGTTCTCCTTGTCCCAGCGGGCTGCCGCGAAATGTTTGTTCATCAGCCGTGTTTTATCTTCTTTTCGCGTTGAAGCGTTTCAAACTTGTTTCACAAAGAGATTGATTATTTCACCTGAACAGGAACTTGGGAAAACGCACATACCCGGAGCGGGAAGAGAAAGTGTGACCGGCCTCGGTGGGGTCGTGGTTAAGCCAATATGGCATACGGCTGGTAGGTACAGGGTTCGCAACCCGGTACCG
Organism: Gigantopelta aegis; assembly: GCF_016097555.1. NCBI lineage: Eukaryota > Metazoa > Mollusca > Gastropoda > Neomphalida > Peltospiridae > Gigantopelta > Gigantopelta aegis. The sequence continues at coordinate 41,963,252 of NC_054699.1, read as the reverse complement.
GCTCCCACCCAGAGCGAGTTTTTACGACTCAATGGGTAGGTGTAAGACCACTACACCTTCTTCTTCTCTCTCTCTCTCTCTCTCTCTCTCTCTCTCTCTCTCTCTCTCTCTCTCTCTCTCTCTCTCTCACTAACCACTAACAACTAACTCACTGTCCTGGACAGACAATCCAGATAGCTGAGGTGTGTGCCCAGGACAACGTGCTTAAACCTTAATTGGATATAAGTACGAAAATAAGTTCAAATGAATAAATGAATGAATTAAAGGCTCTAAAAAGTTTGTTTGTTTTGTTTAACGACGCCACTAGAGCACATTGATTTTTTGATCTTATCATCGGCTATTGGACGTCAAACATATGGACCGGCTTCGGTGGCGTCGTGGCAGGCCATCGGTCTAAACGCTGGTAGGTACTGGGTTCGGATCCCAGTCGAGCCATGGGATTTTTAATCCAGATACCGACTCCAATGGAATATTGATGGAAATATAGAAAAAAACAAAACAAAATTATTGTTGTATTCAGAAACAGGGGGGAAATTACCACTAAAGACAAATGGACTTACAATGACAATATAATCCAAGTGGTTGATAGTTTTAATTATCTTGGATTAACGTTAAATTACAATGGTAAATTTACAACAAAAAAAAAAAAATTAACTGCTTTACAAGGCAGAAAAACCATGGGTCATATCCTCGAACTATGTAATAATCCATCACTTAATAAGGAACCACGGTTACATGTTTTTGATCCTCGAACTATGTAATAATCCATCACTTAATAAGGAAACACGGTTACATGTTTTTGATCCTCGAACTATGTAATAATCCATCACTTAATAAGGAAACACGGTTACATGTTTTTGATACTTATATATCTAGTGTGTTAAATTATGGTTGTGAAGTATGGGGTTTTGACCCAGCTCATAATGTAGAAAAAGTTCATGTGGATTTTTGTAAAATAGTATTGAATATGAAAAAAGGTACAATGAATGCAGCCGTGTTAACAGAATTAGGAAGATTGCCTCTACATGTAGTACGTAAAGTAAGAATGGTGAAATATTGGGTGAAGCTTTTAGAAACGAATAATTGTATCTTGAAATCAATATATGCTAATATGTTAGAAAGCCAGGAGTCTTTTAAATGGAATGAATGAATGTTTAACGACACCCCAGCACGAAAAATACATCGGCTATTGGGTGTCAAACTATGGTAATGGAAAAACAATGTGATGATCTACATCAATATAAAAATTCAAGTATCAAATAAAACACAGTGTAAAGAACTGTGCAAAACTACAAATATCACAAATAGATACTGACTTTTACTCAAAATTTCAACGTGTGCTGTATTGGCCATTCTCAAAGAGAATGTTACACCCCTGCACCACGGTGAGGTTACAGCACGCGCACAGGTCTTTTAAATGGCTACACCATGTAAAATATTTGTTATTTTCTTTAGGATTTGGAGATGTATGGTTTAATCAACAAGTTAATAATCATGTAATATTTAAAAAAAAAAAAAAGTTAACGTGCGCCTGTCAGATCAATGTATTCAAGAAATAGACAAATTGTTGAACAATTCACCAAAATTTAATATTTTAAAGCATTTAACAGATACTTTTTGTTGTGCTGATGATTGTTTATATATGTTTTATAATATTGTTATAATTTGTATATTATTGAATGCTTATGGGCCACACGGCTTATAGTAAATAAACTACTACTACTAATACACCTATGAGGTGAGGGTGGTAGGGAAAACAAGGGGTTAATAACCTATAATTTAACATTCGTCACTGAGAATAACTTATAAAGTTGTGAGGTTTTTTTTAAATCTTATTTTGTTTGTGAGTGTTCTGTGTGTGTGTGTGTTCTATGTGTGTGTGTGTGTGTGTGCGCGCGTGCGCGCGTCACGTTGCGTGTATGTGATGGTGTGTTAAGATTAAATCAAATTATTTGCCCGAATTAAATATTTCCCAAGGTTATTGAGTTATGTTTTCAATAGTAGTTGAATTAGCTTAAAAACACTAGGTCGTCTATAATAATAATAATATGCTTTAAGAATTTTTTTGTCTAAGATCATTATATCTGTGACATTGCAGTATAAAATGGAATTCATCTTCGATTTCATTGGAATTACAAACTGTACATAGTCTTTGTGACTATTGGATGTCAAATATTTGGTAATTTTGACATATAGTCTTAGAGAGGAAACCCGCTACATTTTTTCATTAGCAGCAAGGGATCTTTTCTATGCACCATCACACAGACAGGATAGCACATACCACGACCTTTGATATACCTGTCGTAGTACACTAACTGGAACAAGAAGTTTATATATGTTTTATAATATTGTTACAATTTGTATATTATTGAATGCTTATGGGCCACACGGCTTATAGTAAATAAACTACTACTACTAATACACCTATGACCATACATCATATGAGGTGAGGGTGGTAGGGAAAACAATGGGTTAATAACCTATAATTTAACATTCGTCACTGAGTATAACTTATAAAGTTGTGTTTAAAAAAAAAAATCTTATTTTATTTTTGTGAGTCTTCTGTGTGTGTTCTGTGTGTGTGTGTGTGTGTGTGCGTGCGTGCGCGCATCGCTGTGTATATATGATGGTGTGTTAATGTGTGTGCGGAGCAGTGGCGTAGGCAGGATTTTGTATTGGGGGGGGGGGGGGGGGGGGCACCTATGTAGTGGGATATGACACAGGAACCTTTTTAATGTTATTAATAAGCGAAAAGGTAAATATTTCCCGGGATATTTCCATGGCCCCCTGCCCCCCCCCCCCCCCCCCCCCTGGCTACGCCACAGGTGCTGAGGATATAATATATCGTGTATGTTATAAGTGTATGGGGGGGGGGGGGTCAGCTGCTGCTCCCCCTCTCCCTCCTTCCCAGTGCTGGAGCAAATTTTTACATTCGGGAAAAGACAATGGAGACAGGCAAAATGATCCCGCCTGAAAACCTTTCACCATATTTGTCTATCATTCAACTCATATTAGTTGTAACCCATGTGAAAGGTATGTATTGATTATTTTGAAAATCGATATACCTGTTTGACAGTAATGCAAACATGAATAAATTATCTTGTTATCCAGATTCGGGCAATTTCGTTTAATTCTGGCAAAGATTAGCCTCCCATAAATTGTTTTAAAAATAAATAAATAATAAAAAAATAAAACATTTAAAAATAACAATAAAAATTAAAGCCCGTGAGTATGTGTGCATTTGAGTGAACACGCGCGAGTCATTGCCAGTGTGTTAAAAAACTAAAATAACTACATATTAATATGACTGTTACTGTACCTCGTTTCAGCAGCGACCGCAAACATGTTGAACTGTGACACGAAACTCAGCTACCGTCCACTCATATGTTTGATGAGTGACGTATCGAACCTGTTTTAAGGAACGCTTAGAGTGCGCTTCTTTCGATTTCTGGGAAGTCCCTTTCGGAAAGAGAAAGAGCGTTAAGAAAGAAAAAAAATCCGGTATATCTATATTTAGGCTATATATAGTTACTTATGTACACATTAAAAATATTAATGCACACACGAAGAAGTACACATATAACATACTGATTATGACATAACAATCACTGACTATTTAACTAATGTAGGCTAATATTGGTGTGACGTGAGCGTGACGTAGATCACTTGCTGACCCAATTCCTAGAAAAATAACGGTTGTAGGTCCCGACATCTGCTTACGTCTGCGTTGCGGCTTGTTTACAGTTGGTTTGTAATAAATAAAATACTAAACTAGCTTGCCTGTCATACCATCTTTTCTAATAAAACTCGTGAACTGTGTTGGTATGTAACTCGCATTCGCTCGTCATATACAATACAAAAACTGTTCACTCATTGCCTAAAAATGGTATGACAAGTTTACAAGTTTATTTATTGCCTTAATTTTACAACTCATCAGCATACATAATAAATATATATATATATATATATATATATATATATATATATATACATATATATATACATATATATATACATATATATATACATACATATATACATACATACATACATACAATATGTACAGTATAATGGCGGGGAGTGATCTGTTTACATAATATGGTAAATGTCAAAACACAATACAAATACAATATGAATCTAGATTAAGCCTATATCAAATTATTTTTATTAAATATTTTCACATACTTGCCATTTGTGACACCCAATAACCGAAGTGTATTTTTGTGCTGGGGTGTCGTTAAACATTCATTCATTCATATAAAATTATTTCTTAAATTATTTGCCCGAATTAAATATTTACCAAGGTTATTGAACTCTTTAAAATTTTCAGTAGTTAGTAGTTGAATTAGTTTTAAAACACTAGGTCGTCTGTAATAATAACACGCTTTAATAATTTTTTGTCTCAGAACATTATATCTGTGACATTGCAGTATAAAATGGAATTCATCTTCGATTTCATTGGAATTACAAACTGTACATAGTCTTTGTGACTATTGGATGTCAAATATTTGGTAATTTTGACATATATAGTCTTAGAGAGGAAACCCGCTACATTTGTTTCACTAGCAGCAAGGGATCTTTCCTATGCACCATTCCACATACAGGATAGCACATACCACGACCTTTGATATACCTGTCGTAGTGCACTAACTGGAACGAGAAATAGCCCAATGTGTTCCCAAGTATATTATCATACACGGAGGCAAATCCAGGATTTGTTTTTAAGTGTTTGTTATGTTGGTGTTTTTTAATTTTATTATTATTATTATTATTATTTAAAAAAAAAAAAATTGGGGGGGGGGGGGGGAAGTGGTGGGGGACAAGCATTCTGAGAGTACTGCTTTAAAGCAATACGTGTCCCTTACCGGGCGCAAAAAAGTTTCGTATCTCCAAAATTCAAGGACCATAATTCTGAAAAATGGGTAAATCGCCATGAAAGTTAAACTTGATCTATACAACAGTACATAATAAAGCTATACTCAATATCATGAGGTATTGCTGGAGAGAAAAAAAGTTCCAGAAAACAAATAATCATATCTCTAAAGTTCAAGGGCCATAACTCTGTCAAACATGGGTAAATTGTCACGAAAGTCACATTTGATCAGTATCAGAATACGATAAAGATACATGTATACACAAAATGTCTTCTCTTCAGGCATTGCCAAAAAAAAAAAAAAAAAAAAAAAAAAAGTATGTGAAAAACAAAACCCATCCACAAAACTATATTTGCATTTGTGGAGAATATATATAAACTAAACATCTGCTAGTAACTAAAGAAAAAACTTCTCCAAATTGTCAATCTCCTCCCCCGTTTCTAAATATGTCAATACATCAGAACATTTAAAACTACTGCTATTTGGAGTCTAATATGGGTCTATGGTCATTTTGATATTTTCCCCTTCGGTGGGTCCCATTAGGCTATTCTTGTTCCAGCGAATGCACCACAACTGGTATATTAAAGGTCGTGGTATGTGCTATCCTGTGGGATAGTGCATATAAAAAAAAATCCATTGCTACTAATGGAAAAATGTAGTGGGTTTCCTATCAAAGTCCAATAGCCGATGATTAATATATCAATGTGCTCTAGTGGTGTCTTTACCCACCCCACCCCCACCCCCAAAAAAAACAAAACAACAACCAACAAACAAAACAAACCCTATGATTGCAGATTCTCAAATGTTTTGCTGTAACACCTATGGCAAGAAATAGACCCCACAAGCTACCACTTCAAATCCCCCCCACCCCAAAAAACAACAAAAAACCCACAACAACAACAAAAAAACAAATTCCCAACAACACAACAAAAACAGAAGAAAAGAATAAAGTTTAAAACACGAGGTATGTGTAAGTGATTTAATGTTCAAATATATAATAATACATATATAAACCACTATGAAAAGTACTAGAGGTGGTTTTGTGCTAATAAATACTATAATTACAGTTTGCATTGCACGCATTGCCGGTGTTTGAAGAACAAAACTTAGTTTTCTCAAAACACTTACATGTAAATTTGTTCATTCCATTTGTGACAATAATTTTATAAATGAGTTTCTTTCTTAACACATGTGTAATGTGTCGTATATATTTAAAAAAAAACAATAACACCACAAATGTACGCTTACCATATGATAAATGGTTATTTCTAACGTCAAATGATATATCTAAGCTAATACATTGGTATTATGCCAAATTATGATTAACTAAAACTATTGCCTATTAATTCTGCCATGTGACTAACTACTACCTATTAATTCTGCAGTGTGATTAACTAGCTATTACCTATACATTCTGCCATGTGATTAACTATTAACTATGAATTCTGTTAAGAAGAAATTAGGGAACACGACAGTATAGATCAAATTTAATTAACGAGTACCATAGTAAGGTCTGTAATACATGTATATACCTGTAGCATACAGATGACTATCAAGAAAGTGGGGCTGAATGTCAGTAATGTGAGACTGAATGTCGAAATGTGAGACTTGTCAGTAATGTGAGACTGAATGTCAGTAATGTGAGACTGAATGTCAGTAATGTGGGACTGAATGTCAGTAATGCGAGACAGAATGTCGGAGATGTGAGTCTGAATGTCAGTAATGTGGGACTGAATGTCAGTAATGTGAGATTGAATGTCAGTAATGTCAAATTGAATGTCAGTAATATGGGACTGAAGGTCAGTAATGTGGGAATCAATGTCAGAATGAATGCCAGTAATGTGGCACTTAAAGTCAGTAATTTTGCAATGAATGTCAGTAATGTGAGATTGAATGTCAGTAATCAGTAATGTGAGACCAAATGTCAGTAACGAGGGACTGAATGTCAGTAATGTGGGACTGAATGTCAGAGATGTGCGACTGAATGTCAGTAATGTGAAACAATGTCAGTAACGTGGGATTGAATATCAGTAATGTAAAACACTGTCAGTAATGTGGCACTTAATGTCAGCAATTTTGCAATGAATGTCAGTAATGTGAGATTGAATGTCAGTAATTAGTAATGTGAGACCAAATGTCAGTAATGTGAGACCAAATGTCAGTAATGTGGCACTGAATGTCAGTTAGGTTTGTCACTATTTGCTGTTACTACTGAAGTGATCCTTCATTTCTTTTCACCAGCATATAATATTGGTATTCATGTCATGGTATGTATGAAGTATATTATGTATACTTTATGTACAATGTATGTGTAATGTTTGTGGTATGTTGTGCATACTGTATTATGTGATATCACTTGTATACTGTATGTAATATGGTGCATACTGTATTATGTGATATCACTTGTATACTGTATGTATGTAATATGGTGCGTACTGTATGTATGTAATATGGTATGGTGAATTGAACTAAAACTATTATCACAGTAGATGTAAGTGTCCAATGTTATGGAGGATACAACTCTTGTGATTTAAAAATACAATATTGTATTACGATATGAAAGTTAGTTTGTTTTGTTTATCAACACTACTAGAGCACATCGATTAATTAATCATCAGCTATTGGAAAAAAGAAGAAAAAGAAATGTTTTATTTAATGACGCACTCAACACATTTTATTTATGGTTATATGGCGTCAGACATATGGTTAAGGACCACACAGATTTTGAGAGGAAACCCGCTGTCGCCACTACATGGGCTACTCTTTCCGATTAGCAGCAAGGGATCTTTTATTTGCGCTTCCCACAGGCAGGATAGCACAAACCATGGCCTTTGTTGAAGCAGTTATGGATCACTGGTCGGTGCAAGTGGTTTACACCTACCCATTGAGCCATGCGGAACACTAACTCAGGGTTTGGAGTCGGTATCTGGATTGAAAATCCCATGCCTTGACTGGGATCCGAACCCAGTACCTACCAGCCTGTTGACCGATGGCCTAACCACGACACCACCGAGGCCGGTCCTCAGCTATTGAATGTCAATCATTTGGTAATTCTGACTGTAGTCATTGGAATAAACCCACTATATTTTTCCATTAGCAGCAAGGGATCTTTTATACGCATTTTCCCACAGACAGGAAAACACATACCACGGCCTTTGACCAGTTGTCGTGCACTGGTTGGAACGAGAACCAAAAAAGTGTAATTAAATGACTAAAAACGCTGATACTATATGTTACCCAACCTGGGCAGGATTTAGCTCAGTCGGTTGAGGGCTCGCGTCACAGAATTGAACCACCTCGGTGGATCCATTCAACTGATTAGGTTTTTTCTCATTCCAACCAATGCACCACAAGTGGACAAATGCTGTGATACATGTATGTGCTTTCCTGTCTGTGGGATGGTGCATATAAAAGATCCCTTGCTGCATTAGGAAAAATGTAGCAGGTTTCCTCTGATGACTATGTGTTAGAATTACCGAATGTTTGACATCCAATAGCCGATGATTAATCAATCAATGTGCTCCAGTGGTGTCATTAAACAAAACAAACTAACTTTCTGTCACCCAACCTTATTGTTATATCTCTGGTGAAGTATTATATTATCATACACAATATTCATTTACAAGGCAAATACTACATTCCATGCAGCAGATCACAATATATACAAAAGCACAATTCTTTGTTTCAACCAACTGAACATGTACAAGCGTCAAGAAAAAGAATGAGAGCAAGAAATATTTGAGCAAATTATTCAAGAATTTGGTAAAAGAAATTTAATGGTCTTAACTTTTAAATATGTCAGATAAAAAATGGTTCAACATTTTGGGCTAGCTGTACTTAAAAATTCTGCCCTTCTCAAACTTCACCTCCCTCCCTCCCCCATCCCGACTTAGTCACAGGCAAAGCAGAGGTTAAAGGTATACTGTCACAGATTTAAGGACCTTATTTCTCTAAAAATTGATACATTAATTGTTGGAAACCAAATCTAGCTATCGCATCACCTTAACTGAACCACGATGGAGTGAAATCCATGTCATCGCTCTTGGCAATTTTAGTTTTTCAATTATGGACCATTGTCATAATTTAATTATTTTTACAAAATGTCATTAATAAATGGAGTATGGTGGTTATGAAGATGGTCGAATAAAGTACATTTATGGACAAATCAAATTATTTTTGTTCACGTAATACTTTGTTAGATCATTAAATAGGTCAGTGGTCTGTGACAATATGCCTTTAAGCTCGAGATAGGCATGCCTGAACCTCTTTTGGCACATTAATAAAGTACTCATACCAATACAACATGTACTTAACAAAGCCAGTTTTTTTTGGTCATACACAAATATTTACAATGCTTAAACAACGACATTAAGAAAAACAGTTTGACACCCAACATCCGATGTAATTTTCATCCTGGAGTGTCGTTAAACATTCATTCAAGAAAAACAGACTTCGTAAAGTCAGGCCATAATGTGCATGCAGCGATCAAGGCTTTTTAGAAATGATTTTGTGTGTACATGTGTATGCGTGTCCTAGAGATATGTCAGGGGTGGGAATTGGTGAACTGTAAAAAAAAAGGAAATCTAGAGGGGTCCCAGAAATTCTTGAAATCCTAGATTAAAATCTGTGCCATCCGACACATTTTGGAGGAAAGGACGATTAAAATGCGAGGAAACGCAATGTTCTCTAAGAGGAAAACAGCTGATCCGAGAATTCCCACCCCTGATATGTGTGTGTGTGTATGTAATGGGATGTATTTGTGAACATGTTCGTAGAGGTGGGAAGTATATCGTAGTTTGAAACCCCTTATTTGCTCAAATCAATTTTTTTTTTTTTTTTTTTATAAATCCCCACCCCCACCCCGAGGAGAATGACCAGATATCCTTTAGAAACTCCGCTTGTCCTAGACTTCCACTGCATAATTTCCTGCACACACAGCCTCAAGTCCAGCTAGCAAACATTTCACTAATGTTCACAAACTATTTGATTGGTTCCCGAAGTGGTGATTTGATTTACTGTGTATCGTAAAAATCAGTCTAGCGGACATTAGCGACAAGTGGTTGACTGAAACGTAAGCCTGGATTACTCAGCCACGTGTCTAAGCTGCATGTTGTTTATCCCTCACCAAGGGAACCCTTACTCAAACACATGCTGCCATGTTGTAATATTATGTCATTCAGCCCACTCCATGCTCAGGCAAGACTGCAGGTATATCAACTTCAAGTACTTCCTTTACGTAATTTACTAAATAAACATTACACACGAATTACATGGATCATATAACCATTTATACTGGATACAGTGGGAGAAGTTAAACAAAAAGAAAAAAAAATGAATATTTAATCCTCCAGTACAGTGTTAAGTCCAGAAGGCAATTTCAGCAGTCACTAATCTTACATGTTCAGGACGGAGTGGGACGTAGCCCAGTGGTAAGGCACTCGCTTGATGAATGGTCACTTTTCGGATTGATCCCTGTCGGTGGGCCTATTGGGGTATATCTCGTTCCAGCCAGCGCACCAGGACTCAGTGCTCAAGATTAAAATTTTGGGGAAGTATCCCAGTTGGATACTAACATTTCAAAATCTGGTATCCTACCTGAGAATTTAGTATTATATGGTATCCCGGTGGGATACTGGGTTCTTGAAGTCTGGTATCCAAAATTAAATTCTGGTATCTCCGGGATATCGGGATACCGTTAATCTCGAACACTGAGGACTGGTATATCAACGGCCATGGTATGTGCTATCCTGTTTGTGGGATGGTGCATATAAAATAGCCCTTGCTATTAATGGTATTTCAAATTCAAAATTTGTCTACAAATATTAAAAGTATGTTTGTTTACCACTAGAGCACACCGATTAATCATTGTAGACTGACAGCGAGTGTGTTCTGTATTGTGATTGGTTAATTACATTATTTTTCCGGGATCAAAAAGACAATAACACACGCAAATCTAAAAACTCCATATGGTTATCTCCTAAATCATCAGCTATTGGATGTCAAATATTTGGTAATTCTGACACGTAGTCATCAGAGAAAACCTGCTACATTTTTCCTAATGCAGCAAGGGATCTTTTATATGCACTTTCCTACAGACAGGAAAGCACATACCATGGCCTTTGACCAGTTGTGGTGCACTGATTGGAACAAGTAAAAAAAAAACAATCAGCTGAATGGATCCACAGGGGTCTACAAATGTAACACCAGTCATCGTGGAAATGCCCTAGAAGTTGTTACCCACTAAATGTTAAACATAGTCTTTGATCACATTCACACAAAAAAGTGTACAGATGAGGAGAAAAAACCCAGCAAAATATTATTTTGGAATTGTTTTGACTACCAGTGGTTTTAAGATGGTGATGGACTACATATTTTTATATGCACTACCCAACAGACAGGACAACACATACCACATCCATTGATGCACCAGTCATGAAGCACTGGTTGGGATGAGAAAAAAAAAAATATCAAAGAATAAAGGAAAGGAAAGAAAAGGAAAGGAGATACTTTATTTAACAACGCACTCAACACATTCTATTTAAGGTTATATGGCATCAGACATATGGTTAAGGACCACACAGATATTGAGGGAAGCAACCCGCTGTCGCCACTTCATGGGCTACTCTTTACGATTAGCAGCAAGGATCTTTTATATGCACCATCCCACAGGCAGGATAGCACATATCACTGCCTTTGATATACCAGTCGTGGTGCACTGGCTGGAACGAGAAATAGCCCAATGGGCCCACCAAAGGGGATCAATCCCAGACCGACTGCACATCGAGCGAGTGCTTTACCACTGGACTACATCCCGCCCCCATCAAAGAATAGGTCACCGAGGTGGTTTAATCCTATGATGTAAATACTTACGGCAAGAGCTCTACAGACCAAGGTATATCCCACCTCTTAAAAGATTTATGGAATGTACGAATGTCATGAAAAAAAGAAGAAGTTTGGTTTGTTTAATGACACCACTAGAGCACATTAATTCATTAATCATCGGCTACTGGATGTTAAAAATTTGGTAATTTTGACATATAGTCATCAGAGGAAACCTGCTACATTTTTTCTAATGAAGTAATGGATCTTTTATATGCACTTTCCCACAGGCAGGACAGCACATATCACTGCCTTTGATATACCAGTTGTGGTACACTGGCTGGAATGAGAAATAGCCCAATGGGCCTACCAAAGGGATCGATCCCAAACCAACAGCACATCGAGCGAGCCTTTTACCACTGGACTACGTCCCGTCCCACGAATGTCATGAAGTATTAAATGACAAACATTGAATCATTCTAACATCTAAGCTTCATTTTGTCTAACGACTCCACTAGAGCACACAGACTAATGAATCATCAGCTAATGGATGTCAAACATGAATCATTCTAACATCTAATTGTCTTCATTTTGTTTAACGACACCACTAGAGCACACTGACTAATGAATCGCCTACTGGATGTCAAACATGAATCATTCTAACATCTAATCGTCTTAATTTTATTTAACGACACCACTAGAGCACACTGACTAATGAATCACCTACTGGATGTCAAACATTGAATCATTCTAACATCTAATTGTCAGTGTTCTCGCTGCTCCATTTAAGCGGGGCGCCCCGCACCGCTATTCCATTTTGCTGCCCTCCTTTCACGTTCCCTGCCCTCCTTTATTTTTGAGCGCCCTCCTTTATTTCTGAGCGCCCCTCTTTATTTTCCAGCACCTATCTATGCACACTTTTTTCCACACAAAAAACAACGATCAGTCTGCACACTGGACATCAAAGGAAACAAGCCGCGAGCCGCGTAGTGTTCGAAAAAGCAATTGACGAAACATTTACGACAGTTACCGTAACGTAATTTAACAGTATTTTTAACAGCCTCTATTTTGTCCAATATCTGTATCCATTTGTATGTTTGATAGACACAATAAAAGTTATATTTTATTTAAGCAATGAAAACATTTAATTTTTTACGGCTTCGGCAATCTCCGATTGAAAAACCCCCTCTTATTTGGCGCCAAATTTGTCATGTGATCAGAACGGTCATTCTGTCTTTTCTTTCCACTAACTATCGTCTGATATTTTGTCCTCAGTTGCAGATATAATTAGTTGAAACTGATGATTTTTACTTTCAGTTATTCTGTTTATTCAGCAGTTCTTTATAAAATATTGTAAACTTTTCATTTTGAGGGGATATGAACGCTTATAAAAACAACGGAAGTGGTAGTGTTTATCATTAAAATCATTTATCTTGAGTGCCAAATAATATATACACCGCCTTTACAAAAACGAAACTACTTTTTATCAGCTGGCAATACTATTTTATCACAGTGATCGATTCATTCGATGAAGATTGAAATAACAAAAATGTATCTGACATTAGGAGATCACTTTACAAACATCTTTATTGTTTTTCGTATATCTTGAAATCTTTATTAAAAATAATAATATTAAAACTTTGATCGGTCCAGCAAAACCGGAACTGCCCGTGAATGTCAGACCGATAACATTTTCGGTTCAATTAAAAGACAAGTTTTTTTTATAAACCCCTTTGCACTTTTTTGTAGGCAAAATAAGGAGTATGTCTTTTCTGAAAGTCTACCAACACACAACAATATGATAACCAAACTACCCCCCCCCCCCTCCTTTTTTAATTTTATTTTTTGCTTTTCGTTTTTTGGTGGGGTTTTTTTTCCTTTTGTTTTTTGGAAGGGTGTGGTGCCAACCGGCCACCCTCCTTTAATTTTCACCCAGCGAGAACACTGAATTGTCTTAATTTTATTTAACGACACCACTAGAGGACACTGACTAATGAATTGCCTACTGGATGTCAAACATTGAATCATTCTAACATCTAATTGTCTTAATTTTATTTAACGACACCACTAGAGGACACTGACTAATGAATTGCCTACTGGATGTCAAACATTGAATCATTCTAACATCTAATTGTCTTAATTTTGTTTAACAACACTACTAGAGCACACAGACTAATGAATCGCCTACTGGATGTCAAACATTGAATCATTCTAACATTTGATTGTCCTAATTTTTTTCTTTATAATGCATGATGATAATCATACCCAAACGATTAGATAAACTAATACATATGGAACCACAACCAAATCAAACTGGGCCTGAGAAACAAGAAAACAAAAAAAATACAAATAAATGCCAAGAAAATTATACCGTACACATAATATATCTGTAATGGCATAAAAACACATCCACATGTGAAAATTAACTATACACATCATTCTGTGAAAATACATAAAAACAAATCCATCTGTGAAAATTACCACATACACGTACAAACCATTCGGTGATAGCATAAAATCATAATTTTATAAATGAAGATAACAGCATACAAACCATTCGGTGATAGCATAAACACATATTTTATAAGTGAAGATAGCAGCATACAAACCATTCGGTGATAGCATAAACACATATTTTATAAGTGAAGATAGCAGCATACAAACCATTCGGTGATAGCATAAACACATAATTTTATAAGTGAAGATAACTGCATACAAACCATTCGGTGATAGCATAAAAATAATTTCACAGTACAGGTGAAAACAAACAAACCCTTCAACACACCATACATACAAATATATTTAGGTTTTACTGTAAAAACCTTTCTATACAGACTGCCAATACAGCAGTGAAAAAAACACATTCCATTTGTAGTGTTGTAAAATAGCACAACCTACATGTATTTATAAGTCTGAAAACAAATGTGTAATAGTCTTTTTAGGGCCGTTAAACACCAAGACTTGAAACTTTGAAATCCCACAAATGTACGAGTCACTGACCAATTTTAAAGAACATCAAGGATTGTTTTATAACTAAAATTATTTATCGAGTTTCATGTAATGTACCTGTCTATAGTCCTTGCCACAGGAAACGCCTTTTATCATACTATGGAATTTACTACAAGCATTTCTGAACCAACTGTTTTCTAAATTGCACACGAAAATACTTTTAGGTTTTTTTTTGTTATTTCCAAATCACTTTTACTTTTCTTCTTATATCAAACCAAACTGAAACTGGGACATAGCTAATATAGTAATAAGTAGACAAATTCTTATTAAGTTGTATACACAGTTAAACTAATGTTATACAACTAAAAGAGGTAACAGTTTACTACTAAATATTCAATGTTAAAGAATCAACTTAAAGGTACAGTAACAACAAGCAGGCCTGGCCAAAAATACTCGTCCGCTTGCCCCAGACGAGTAAAAATGTGCTCGGATGAGCAAAAGTTACAATTCAGTCATCCGCTGGGCAACCAAAATTTCCAAACACAAGTGCCTGTTTATCCCTTTTGTACACTTACAATTTTTGTACTTCCGTAATCTGCAGCAAGCATACGCGCGCGCGTGTGTGTGTGAGGCTCCTGAATATTATATCGATTACCGTATTTGACCGGATGTTTTTCACTAATGTAGTAGCGTTTCGTATTACGAAATTAGGTTGTGCATCTGCAAGTTTTCGCATGTTTCCCAATTAAATTGATATATTAAATATACATGCAATTAACATTTAATTGAATAAATGTTAAAGAACAAAGAGTAAGCACATGTGCAGGAAAATTTGTAACGTGATCAATGCAGTCTCCGACTGAGTCTGTGTGTCAGACTCACGTCGAGAGCGCCAAACGCCAGAATTTCTAAGGAAAACCGAGGGTATACTCCCCCTGAAAATTAAATGTCCAGAAATGCAATGTTATGCATCTACAAGTAAAATTAATCCTGAAAAATAGAGGGGTATACTTTTTTTAATATTTAAACTCATCCGTCGTGAACACTCCCCTTTCAAAAAAAAACCCAACAACAAAACAACCCATAACCCGACCCCCAAAATAAAAAAATAAAAATAATAATAAAATAAATATCAATAAAATAAAATAATAATAATGTTATTCAGTGAAATCATTAACCCAAAGTAGCATATTCTCCATGATCATTCTAAAGTAAAGTATTAAAGTTTTTTTAAACTATTTCCAATTTTGCTCCCTTTTTTTTTTTTTTAAACATTCACAAAATAAAGGAAATAAACATTTACTAATACAGGGCTTACAAGTGCTTTGTATGATGTGTAATTGTTTGAAACATACAGTTTAATTTCGATTTAAACTGCTTACGTTTTGGGACGAGTTAATTTTTTGGTGGGCAAGTGAAATTTGAGAGTTACTCGCCCGGCTGGCAAATGAAATTTTAAGGATATGGCCAGCCCTGTCAAGTATTCAGCTACAACCTTAAAGGTGCAGTACCACAGTTGCAACGACCGTTCTTTGGTATTTTAAATTTGTCATAAATAACAACAAAAATTGGATCAGGAAGTTAATAAACTAAAAAGATTTCACATCATTATACAGTTATTGGATTTTCTGTTACTGGCAATGGGCTATGTTTCAGTTCTTGGACACCACCACCACGAAAACTGACTATGCCAATAACAGACAATACAGTAACTGTTTAAGATTTACAAATGAATGAATGAAAGTTTAACGACACCCCAGCACAAAAATACACATCAGCTATTGGGTGTCAGAAAAGATTTACGAAGTAATTGATCTCACACATAATCTTTGGTTTTAATTTAATATTTATTAACCATCATTTATGTCGTATTCGTGATTAGTTAGCATAATTAACTGGAGAATATCAAAACTGCAAGGTGCGGTCACTTTCAATAAACTGTGGTTTCACTACAAATCCCCCAAGTACAAATATAAAGTAAACAAAAAATCTATGTCATATATACATCAAAAGTTTTTGTTTTGGTTAACAACACAACTAGAGCACATTGATTTGTTTATTATCGGCTACTGGACATCAAATATTTGGTAATTCTAAAATTTAGTCTTAAGAGTTAAAGTTTGTTTTGTTGAACAACACCACTAGTGCACATTGATTTATTAATCATCGGCTATTGGATGTCAAACAATTCACCCCCGATATACATCAAGACAACAGTCTTTTTGTTTTTTTCACTGTCAAGGAATTATGGGTATAAAATACGTACATATCAACTGTAATGTCACAGGTTTATCCTGTCAGTCACAACATACAGATAATTTTAACAAATTTTCGGGGCTTTATTTCACTGTTAACTAATTTATTTTATCATGATTTATTGTTTTTGTACACAATCATATATGTACTTCTAAGGCATAATCCTTTCATTTCAAAACAAAAATTAATAAAAAATGTTTTGCAAGAAACCGTTACAACCCCTGCAATCACCCACGGCAACAGGCAATGCCGTGGAGATTTTTTTTCTCCACAGCACCTTTTTTGCTGTGTACTAATTATATATTGTTTCCATGGCAGGTTTTTTTTTTGCTGTGGGCGTTTTCTTAATTGCAGGCATTGCATCATCATGGAATTACAATATGAGGCCCTTTAAGCAATAACCACAGCTTTTCAATGTACACCTCACTCAGATAGATATAGATATATATATATATGCATATACACATTCACTCTTCTAAAACAAACCTAGATTGGAATAATAATATTTGGTCGTAACATTAATCTAAAATTAAACGTATCAAAATCCTAGCGGATGTCGTTGCACTGTGTTGCCATTGGCAACAATGTCCTGTGAGATCTGAGACAAACGCTCAAAAGTCTTCTTTGACCCCGAGTCACTTAAACTCTTGAGATTGCCGTGGATACGCTCGGACGCTTCGTCGCACCATACCGTACAGAGAAGCTTTTCGTGCTGTGCCGACACGTGGTTCTCGTTCAAGCTTCGTGACGCTCGGGAGAGAACGGCCACCATGCCGTAAATGTCAATAGCGGCATCAGCCAGCCGCTTCAACAAGAACTGTTCATCTGGAAAGTAGAGGAATATTTGTTTAATTAGACCTCAGCACATATTTTAAAACTATAGCTATTTGGTGTCGAACATACATGTATATGAGAGAGGTTAATTCAACACTTTGTTGAGAGAGAGAGAGAGAGAGAGAGAGAGAGAGAGAGAGAGAGAGAGAGAGAGACAGAGAGAGAAAGAGACAGAGACAGACAGACAGAGAGAGAGAGTGAGAGACAGAGAGACAGACAGAGACAGAGGTAGAGAAAGAGAAAGAGGTAGAAAGAAAGAGAGAGAGAGGGTAAACAAGAGCAGGGCAGAAGATGAATGGAGAGATGGAAACATGCTACTGCCACACAGACATTTCCTACAGTAAAACAGCAACAAGCTTCTCGTGTACCAGTTGTGGCACGCAGATAGCTAATACTGCTATAATAATGGATCATGTCAGTGGTTATATTTCATCATGGCTGAACAACACTGGCTGTGCTTTCAGCACGGTCCAAAACAAACAGTTTATGAAATCATGAAGGGAGATAACTTCAACTTCTCAAGGTATATTTGCAGAGGTTATTTTTTCTTTTCTTACCTACATTCATTTCAATTTATTTTCATGCTTATATCCAATTAAAGGTTCAAGCATGCTGTCCTGGGCACACAGCTCAGCTATCTGTTCAGGACAGAGGGTTAGTTGTTAGTGGTTAGTGAGAGAGAAGAGGGTGTAGTTATTTTACATCTACCCAATGAGTCGTTAATATCGCCCTGGGTGGGAGCCGGTACTGGGCTGCAAACCCTGTACCTACCAGCCTTATATCCAATGGCCTAACGATGACACCACCGAGGCCGATTCTTACCTACAATTGTCTTCTGGTATTTAATCAACAGATTCTCAACAGATATTCCAAAATCTTCTATAGCAGCGGCAGCCTGAAGTGAAAAGAATCAAACACATAACCAGGTTATATGTCAAGCAAAGGGAGGTAAAAAATATCAAGTCCACTGAATGTAGTAGTAACATTATCACTATCATTCTTACCAAGTGTTTTACAACAGAAAACAAGAAAAAATAAGTTTTTTATTATTAATTAAACAAATTTTTAAAAAGTTTGTTTTGTTTACCACCACCACTAGATCACATTGATTTATTAATCATTGGCTATTGGATTGCAAACATTTTGTAACTCTGACATAGTCTTAGAGAGGAAACCTGCTACATTATTTTTTTTCTCCATTAATAGCAAGGGATCTTTTATATGCACTTTCCCACAGACAGAAAAGCACATATCACGGCCTCTGACCACTTGTGGTGTACTGGTTGGAACAAGAAAACAAAACTAAGCTGAATGGATCCACTGACGTGGTTCGATCCTGCGACGCAAGCATCTCAGGCAAGCACTCAACAGACTGAGTTAAATCCTGGACACTTTTATTTAACTCAACACATGTATAACAAGAAGAAACCCACTTCCGCCACTCAATGGACTACTCTTTTCAATTAGCAGAAAAAGATGCGATATATGCACCATTCCAAACAGAACAGTACATGCCATGGCTTTTGTTACACCAGTTGTGGAGCACTTCAAAGGGCCCACCAACAGGACCCAATCCTAACTCAATCATGCGAGTGCTATATTGTGTATACCACTAGGTTATATCTCGTTCCACCTTCTGCACACGCTCCTGTGTTTGTAATTATATAAGAACTGTTTGTCATTTTTTTAATGAATTTATCGATGTACAACCGTCATAAATTTCACAAACTTTTGTAGCATAGTGAAGAATTTTAAACTAGAAACTTTGGAAAATTATGTCATTACATCAAATATAAGGCCATTTTACGTAAAACAGATCATGGGAAGAACATTAGAAACTGATTTACGAATTATGTATAGTTTTAACTAAATATGATGTGGTGTTTGTAATTATAACAATGGTTTGTCATTTTATTGTGAATTTATCGATGTATAACCGTCACAAATTTATACAATTTGTGACTGTTCTACATTGATAAATTCACAAAACAATTACAGACAATTCTTATTTATATCAGGCTCTCACGCACACACACAAAAAGTTCATTTGTAACTGATGATGAGTAAATCAAAGAATTGCTCTTACCTTGCTAGCCCCATCAGAAAGATCTGGGTGGACAAATTCTGAGAAAGATCCCCCTGCACTAACACCAACCATCCTGGAAATAAAACAACATCAATCATTTTTAATAGAAAGATCCCCCTGCACTAACACCAACCATCCTGTAAACAAAACAACATCAATCATTTTTAATCAAAACAGAACAACATCAATCATTTTTAACAGAAAGACCCTCGTGCACTAACACAAACCATCCTGGAAACAAAACAACATCAATCATTTTTAATCAAAACAGAACTACATCAATCATTTTTAATAGAAAGACCCTCGTGCACTAACACAAACCATCCTGGAAACAAAACAACATCAATCATTAGGTCATCAGTATTTTAAAAATATAAACTAACTTTTGAAAATACAGGGTTTTAGATAGTACCCAAGTCAAGGCGATGTACATGGGATTGGACATTGAAATTATATTTTCTCGATTAGTTTACCCGATTACACTCTATAGTTGGTTACTCTTTTTGTTAAGGTATTTCTACTAGTTGCGCTTGATGCACTGTCGGTCTAGGATCGATCCCCGTCGGTGGACCCATTGGGCTATTTCTCGTTCCAGCCAGTGCTCCACAACTGGTGTAGCAAAGGCCGTGGTATGTACTATCCTGTCTGTGGGATGGTGCATATAAAAGATCCCTTGCTGCTAATCGAAAAGAGTAGCTCATGAAGTGGCGACAGCGGGTTTCCTCTCAATATCTGTGTGGTCCTTAACCATATGTCTGACACCATATAAAACGTAAATAAAATGTGTTGAGTGCGACGTGCAATAAAACATTTCCTTCCTTCCTTCTACTAGCTGCAGACACATTTTGTATGTGTGGAGGATTAAAAAAAAATATCACGCAAAAACAATTTTCGACTACGGTTGAGTGGTCCTGTTTTATTAATATCCTGACCAACGTTTTTACAATCTGCACGTAAAATTAGAAATTTTTTGTTCTTTCCAAAACAGTCTACCTTTTTTCACATCAAGCCAAACTGGAATTACTGACCATAAAAACAATTAAAATGTTTGCTGGTACGAGGTATAGATTAAAGTTTAATAACCATGGCTGAGGAGAGATACCTTTTAGCCCGTTTAGCTCCCGCTCCGAACAACAGACCGACATTTCCCGCAGGGTTCTTCATGGCCTTCTGTAGTTCCCTCAACTGAACACCGGCGTACTGCAAGATTAAAACATTTCACTGTTACAAATAACTCCCAACATATATCAATCAAGAGCTGCACATAGACCCGCCGTGTACATAGAGGATTCGTCACTTTTTTTTTAATATGGAAAATATCAACCGAGTCAGCACAGCCTCAACAAATATTGATTAACATAGACTTGGTTGATATTTTACATATTAAAAAATACGAGTAGCAAATTCTATTTCTCCTGTAACACTTCTAAAATAAAATTTTCATTAAATGTTTAGTAAATCATAGTACTAAAGTCGCTGCCATCAGTAATATAATGCCATCGCAATTAGCACAAATTAATTTGACGTCACGCATTTTAACTAACTCTTTGAAAACGTTATGCTCAGATATACAAGTCTTGTTGGCTTGTAAACAAATGACCTATCCACAGCAATACATTACCTAGAGACCTTGCAAATTTGCATACCATTATTAAGCGGGTTAATACACTAAATTATCACATGGGTTTACAACTTGTTATCATGGGTAAAATTATAGGATAAATATATCTACTATTGGAAAATAATTAATAATCTGAAAATCAAATAATTACTAATACTATTCTTTTAATTTTTTTATATTTCCTTTGGCTAACTGAAGTGTGAATTCGGCGACAGATTTTCTGAGCAAATTTGCCAAAACCTCTAAGTCATTTTATAAATGAGCTTTTACCTGAATACCAATAAGTGCCACAAATAAGCGAAGAATTTTTACAAATGATGTTTTACCTGAATACCATTAAGTGATACAAACAAGCGAAGAATTTTTACAAATGATCTTTTACCTGAATACCAGTAAGTGCCACAAACAAGCGAAGAATATCATTTGTTCCCTCGAAGATGCGGAAAATACGAATATCTCTCATGACTTTCTCCAAACCACATTCCTGAAAATACAAAAATTATACAGCTGATCAGATTTTTTATTATATCCCCCTTCCCCCAATAAAATTACAAAGGTTGAATATATTTTACTGTAAACTGGGGGGGGGGGGGGGGGGAAAGAATATGTGTATGTAAATTTTGCACCCGCCTGAAGTTGTGAATTTATACACATCCATTATTTTTAATGCAAATACCAAAATATGTTTGAAGGAAGAAAATGATTTATTTAACAATGCACTCAACACATTTTATTTATGGTTATATGGCGTCAAACATACGGTTAAGGACCACACAGATATTGAGAGAGGAAACCCGCTGTCGCCACTTCATCGGCTACTCTTTTCGATTAGCAGCAAGGGATCTTTCATATGCACCATCCTACAGACAGGACATACCATGGCCTTTGTTACACCAGTTATGGAGCACTGGCTGGAACGAGAAATAGCCCAATGGGTCCACCGACGGGGATCGATCTTAGATCGATCATGCATCAAACGAACACTTTACTACTGGGCTACGTCCCGCCTCACAAAATATGTTTGTGAAATTTACATCCTAATGTTTCAATGCTAAATACCAAAAATGAACTTACCCTCATGTAACCCATTCCACCAAGAATCTGAATAGCTTCATCAGCACAAAACCAGGCTGCTTCCTGAAACACAAGATATTACACTAACAAAACATTTACTATAACAAAAACATTTACACTAACAAAACATTTACACCAACAAAACATTTACACCAAAAAAAACATTTACACCAACAAAACATTTACACCCAAGAAAACATTTACACTAAGAAAACATTTACACCAACAAAACATTTACATTAACAAAAACATTTACACCAACAAAACATTTACACCAACAAAACATTTACATTTGCACCAAAAAAGCATTTAT
The DNA here is from genome assembly GCF_016097555.1 of Gigantopelta aegis. Taxonomy (NCBI): domain Eukaryota; kingdom Metazoa; phylum Mollusca; class Gastropoda; order Neomphalida; family Peltospiridae; genus Gigantopelta; species Gigantopelta aegis. The sequence goes on along the minus strand of NC_054699.1, from coordinate 41,940,426 downwards.
ATTTACACCAACAAAAACATTTACACTAACAAAAACATGTACATCAACAAAGCATTTACACTAAGATTTTTTTTTACTTTAACAAAACATTTTCACCAACAAAACATTTAGTAAGAAAAACATTTACACTAACAAAACATTTACACCAACAAAATATTTACACTAAGAAAACCATTTACATCAACAAAACATTTACACCAACAAAACATTTAAACCTCAAAAAAACACATTTACACTAAGAAAAACATTTACACTAAGAAAATATTTACACTAAGAAAACCATTTACACTAACAAAACCAGTATTATTACTATACAATCCATTCACAATGGAAGGAAGGAAATGGTTTATTTAACGATGCACTCAACACATTTTATTTACAGTTATATGGCATCAGACATATGGTTAAGGACCACACAGATATGTAACTTCACGGGCTATTCTTCTTGATTAGCAACAAGGGATATTTTATATGCACCATCCCACTGACAGCATAACACATACCACAGCCTTCGATATGCCCATTGTGGTGAACTAGCTGGAACGAGAAATAGCCCAATGAGCCCACCCATGGAGACCAAGACCAACCGTGCATAAAGCGAGCACTATACCAGTGGGCTACGTTCCCCCCCCCCCCCCCCCCCCCCCACCCCCCCACCCATAACATACGTAGCACATGGTTATTATTCTAAACTTACTGAAGCGAACACTTTGCTGATTGCAGCTTCAATCTGAAACTCAGTTGCTCCTTGGTCCATGTTAGCAGACACCATATAGGCCATAGACTGGAAAACAAAAACATCCAGTAAAAATGTAGGCCATCGACTGGAAAACAAAAACATCCATTAAAAATGTAGGCCATAGACTGGAAAACAAAAACATCCATTAAAAATGTAGGCCATAGACTGGAAAACAAAAACATCCATTAAAAATGTAGGCCATAGACTGGAAAACAAAAACATCCATTACAAATGTAAGCCATTGACTGGAAAACAAAAACATCCATTAAAAATGTAGGCCATAGATTGGAAAACAAAAACATCCATTAAAAATGTAGGCCATCGACTGGAAAACAAAAACATCCATTAAAAATGTAGGCCATAGACTGGAAAACAAAAACATCCATTAAAAATATAGGCCACAGACTGAAAAACAAAAACATATATTAAAAATGTAGGCCACAGACTGGAAAACAAAAACATATATTAAAAATGTAAGCTATAGACTAGAAAACAAAAACATCCATTAAAAATGTAGGCCATAGAAAATAAAAACATCCATTAAAAATGTAGGCCATAGACTAGAAAACAAAAACATCCATTAAAAATATTCTGTTGGTTGTAAACATGTTACAATAGCAAAAAACGTAACAACAGCACCAATGGCAATTGCCGTACTTGAGATATAAACTGACGTAGGCCGGGAGCATCACCGACAGCACTTTAATGGTTAGAAATTTCTGCCGTCAGTAAAGCTTCTCAAAGTCTGTATATATCAGGCCCCGTGCTTATAAACCTTAAAGTCCAGGCTTTAACGTCATGGCAACCATTCAAATAGCATCACGTTAAAGTCTGGACTTTATTAGTCTAGACTTTACGTTTTATAAGCACGGGGCCCTGGTGTACATTATCTCTCAAGATTTAACATTTGCTCATTTGAAATATGTCTACATACAGCAAAATAACCTTTCAGTTGTGTTCATTTGCTGCAAATGTCACTTAAAAAACCCATAAGCAGGCTCACAATTGCCGTCAGTGGGTCGTTTCACCCATGGCAATTCTTTTAAAAAGTTGTTGTAGGTGACAAATTCTTAAGTTCGAGCCGTGTACTAGCATGGGTCGAATGTTAGTCTGTATTCCCTATACATAGTCAGAACATTTATAAAGACCAGGGGCCTAATTCACTAAACGCTCACAACTTTGCAATCTTGTAGTGCAATGCTAAAAGACTTTTAAAGAGGATGCTATGTTGTCTAACAGAGCCTAAGGCCCTTGATGTTAAATATTCAGGGCCACGGGTAAGAAAAAAACTTTGGGGGGGGGGGGGGGGGGGGGGGGCACAAGACACATGGGGATCCGGGGGCTTGCCTGCACCCCACTGGAAATTTTTAATTTGTAGGCTCTAAAATACCATTCAGTAGCCATTTCTGGGTGGTTACACCCCAAAAAAAATTGTTTTGTTTAACACTAGTACACATTTAAAAATGTCAAAAACAACAACCATTAAATTGTCATGTTATTACCAGATTTTAATTTGGGGAGAGGGGCAACTTCCACTCTTGAACACCCCAACCTACCCCACCCCGCTAACTACGACCCTGATATTTGAAATCCGACCTACCTCAGTGACGTACTGTACGAGAGCCATCCTGGCGATCTTCTCCTGTATAGCACCGTACTGGGAGATTTTCTTGCCGAACTGCACTCTCTGACTGGCATGGTCAACCTGCATACAGTAAAAATTTTAATCTTTTCTTTTTGTTCAACACAACCACTAAATGTTATTGGATGTGGCCAGTCTTTAAGCCCACCCCAAAAAGAAGCCCATGAACTTAAAAACGGCGGACCAAATTTACAAAGCCTGTTTGGAATGAGAAAAATCCATGTAGGGCATTTGGTCTTGCAACACAAGCATCTCAAACAAGCATTCTACCAACAGCTAAATCCCAGTCCAATGTTAAAATGAAATCAAATTTGTTTTATTTTGTGACACCAATATGGATTTATTTATCATCGGCTATTGAATGTCAAATATTTGGTATTTCTGCCATATACAGCTCTAAATTTGTTCCATTAGAAGCAAGGGATCTTTTATAATGCACCATATCTCACATACAGGATAACACATACCAAGGCTTTTGATATACCAGTTGTGGTGCACTGGCTGGAACGAGAAACAGCCTAATTAGCCACCGACAGGGAACAATCAAAGACCTAATGATTAAGTACATGTACACAGATGGGGAGTTGGGACGGTAACGTGTTATTTAAAATACTTACGGCCTTCACAATGCAATACTTCATGGTTCCCGATAAGACAGCCGCCATGCCAAATCTTCCATTATTTAAAATGTTCATAGCTACCTTGAAGCCATTCCCCACACCTGTAATAAATAACACAGTTTAAATTTTTACATCAATTCCTACCTCTTAAACATAGGCGCACAGACTCCCATATGTTTAGGGGGACAGGGTGGCATTTGGCCGAATGAAATGAAAATGCCAAAATCTGCATAACAACATTTATTCACATAAGCTTTACTACCAATTACTACACATTTTCACATAAATTATAACTAATATTGAGGGTAGAATGATGGAAATACATGCTAAAAAGGTCTCAGGTTTGCATATTTTGCCTGAATATCTCTATAGTTTTTGCCCAAATTTACTCCAGCATTAGGAACAAATCCCCGTCCCATATACTTATAAACCGTAAACATACTTTAGTACACCGCTTTATTACCCACATGGTTAAATATATCTTATATCAGTGTTACGTCCCGCTAGAACATCAAGTGGGATGTAACACTTCGACGCCACACGATGACATCATCGATTGGTGCATTACAACCGTACTGGTATGTTAATCAAATTAGCTTAGTGATATAAAATATAACTGATTGATGGGTACTATATAGGATATTAAAATCGCTTCCATTTCATAGCATGTTCCTAGTGAAATAAACATGAAGAAATATTTTTCATTGTCACTTAATAAAGCTCATGATAACTAAAAAGTATTTCACTCGGGACATAAACCTGATATGAAATAAAAGCTCATTTAATATCCAATAAATATGACAATAACCAGGTTCTACATGTAACTAATAAACCTGTCTATTTTGAGATAAATAAATTTGAACTTTCAGTTCCATTGTACACTTACATGTACGAACTTAAAACCTTACAATTCTTAATATATACAGCAGGAGTAAATACCTTGCTCATTCAATGACAAAGATAATTTGTGGGCCAGTGGGCCCCTTGGGCTATTTCTCATTCCAGCCAGTGCACCATGACTGGTATATCAAAGGCTGTATTTGAATATCTGGCTTGTAAATGAATACATGTATGTGGCCTTGTAATCGCGTCTTTGGATTGTAATTGAACACCTGGCTTGTTTTTGAATATTTGGCTTATAATTGAATATCTGGTTAGTATGCATATATTTGGCTTGAAATAGAGTTTTTGGCTTGCATAATACCGCTATATTTTTCCATTAGTAGCAAAGGATCTTTTATATGCACCATCCCACAGACAGGATGGCAGATACCAGTCGTGGTACACTGGCTGGAACGAGAAATAGCTCAATGGGCCCACCGACAAGAATCGATCCCAAACCAACCGTGCATAAAGTGAGAGCTTTAATACTGGACTACGTCCCACTCTTGTATAATAGAGTATTTGGCTTGTAATAGAGTATTTGGCGTGTAATCAAGTATTTGCGGTATCTTACCCCCCAGCACGTTTTCCACAGGAATCTTGACATCGTCGAAGTAGACCTCGGCAGTGTTGGACGCCTTGATTCCCATCTTCTTCTCGGGCGGCCCGTTGGTGACACCGCCAAAACTGCGCTCCACAACGAACGCAGTCACCTTGTCCTTCGTCACCTTCGTCTTCTCGTCAGTGACTGGAGTCTGTCAAAGAAGATACTTCATGAGAACTGAGGCTGGACAACCAGCACTGGTTATGACTAGAAATGTTCCAATAATCGATTGTTAACTGAAAATTGACTGGTTTAGCTCTACCAATGTGCAGGCCCTGACCTAGAATTGAAAAGAAGGTAGGAGAAGTGACTTCTCCCTTCACAGAAGAATGAATGTATTATATTTCCGTTTCCGGTGAGTGTCATGTACAAAACGGCGGCAAATATGAATTGGGAAATGCACTGTATACAGTGTACAGTATGTTGACTGGTGTGACGTCAGGCGAGATATCTCGCCTGCAATAGTCAGAAGAATATGGCTGAGAGAAGACTAGACTGACCTGCACGAAGACTGTAAAGACCTCGGCTATTCCTCCGTTGCTGATCCAGATCTTACTCCCGTTCAGGATGTAGTGTTTCCCGTCACTGGACAGAACCGCTTTCGACTGGATAGACTGCAACAACATTAGTAGACTGTTAACACACCACTGTTAGAGAAGGTTGCAATGTGTATGTGTTTTACAATTCTTGTGTTTAAAACAAAAAAGCCCTACGGCTATTCGGTGTCTAACAGCTAAATCCAGGGCATAAAATTTGGCACAAACGATTTTGTCGTTCGTCTGTCGGTTATGCAAAACCAATATCAACATAAACGACCGATCGTTTGTGCAAAAGCTGTAATCGTTTGTCCGAAAATTAAAAAAGATGTGTTGGCTAAAACAAATTCACTGTTTTTGGAAGAAAATAATAAGATAACGGGGCCTACATTGCCGATTGCTGGTTATTTTGGCCGATATAGGATTCGCATAATTTCGGTATTTTCCGTTCAGACCCGGAAGCATTAAACTCAATGCTTCCGGGAAATCCCTGTCTATTATCATTTCATTCAGATTATTGTTTGGCACCAATAAGTACTCCCCTGTAAAAGAACCGATGGGGTTGTGCATTGTAATGTAAATGGGCAGCTTTCAAGTTGGTTCTAGCATACATTTAAAAAAAAAAAAAAAAGGTATTTATGATAGGACATTTGATGGAGAAAAGTTACGAAATTTGTTCATATTGCATTCATGTTTAATTACTGTGATCCATTAAAATTTGCATTTGTATCTGAACTACTGAAGAAAATCGTTCTTGTAAACACTAAAACCGCACGAACGACATATCGGTTGTCTCAAAAATTCAAATTGTATGCATTCATGTTTAATTACTGTGATCCATTAAAATTTGCATTTGTATCTGAACTACTGAAGAAAATCGTTCTTGTAAACACTAAAACCGCACGAACGACATATCGGTTGTCTCAAAAATTCAAATTGTATGCATTCATGTTTAATTACTGTGATCCATTAAAATTTGCATTTGTATCTGAACTACTGAAGAAAATCGTTCTTGTAAACACTAAAACCGCACGAACGACATATCGGTTGTCTCAAAAATTCAAATTGTATGCCCTGTAAATCCCACTCCAATGATAAAGTGAAATAAAATTTGTTTTGTTTATCGACACCAATATGGATTTATTTATTATCGGCTATTAATTTTTTTTTTATTTCTGCCATTAGAAGCAAGGGATCTTTTATAAGCACCATCCCACAGACAGGATAGCACATACCACGGCTTTTGATATACCAGTCGTGGTGCACTGGCTGGAACGACAAATAACCCAATAGACCACACTGAAAGGAATCGATCCTAAACCGACCGTGCATCATGTGAGTGCTCTAACACTGGGCTACGTCCTACCCCTACTTGTAGGGAGGTGCCTAACCACAGCTCAACACACATTCACTCGTTAACCACACAACAACACAAACAGCACTGACCCCACTACCAGGACCAGAAGAAAAGCAGTCTGGCCTTCTGATGAACCCCTGAAGGAAAGAAGTGTTTTATTTAACGACGCACTCAACACATTTTATTTACGGTTATATGGCGTCAGACATATGGTTCAGGACCACACAGATTTTGAGAGGAAACCCGCTGTCGCCGCTACATGGGCTACTCTTCCGATTGGCAGCAAGGGATCTTTTATTTGCACTTCCCACAGGCAGGATAGCACAAACCATGGCCTTTGTTGAACCAGTTATGGATCACTGGTCGGTGCAAGTGGTTTACACCTACCCATTGAGCCTTGCGGAGCACTCACTCAGGGTTTGGAGTCGGTATCTGGATTAAAAATCCCATGCCTTGACTGGGATCCGAACTCAATACCTACCAGCCTGTAGACCGATGGCCTGCCACGACGCCACCGAGGCCGGTAAACCCCTGAAGGAGAAACTATGTGACCCCAAAGAAAACCTGCATTTGTTCAAGCTACTGGTGTCCCTGTCTGTGCGTTCGAAGAAGAAGAAGAACTGCATGAAGTAATTAATGGTGATGTGCAACCTTAAACAAAACAAAAAATGTTTTATTTAACGATGCACTCAACACATTTTATTTAAGGTTATATGGCGTCATACACAAAGATATTGCCACCACTTCATGGGCTACTCTTTTCGATTAGCAACAAGAGATCTTTTATATGCACCATCCCGCAGACAGGATAGTATATACCATGGCCTTTGATATACCAGTCTTGGTGCAATGGCTGGAACGTGAAATAGCCCAATGGGCCCACCGACGGGGATCGATCCCAGACCAACCACTGCGCTAAGTCCCACCCACCCTTAACCAAAGATGCTTACACTGGCGTCCGACCCACTGGACGGTTCCGTCAGACAGAAGGCTGCGATCTGCTCCCCCGACGCCAGCTTCGGCAGGTATTTCTTCTTCTGTTCTGGCGTTCCAAACAACAAGATGCCCTTGAACCCAATCGACTGAAAAAACACACATTCATATTTACAAAATGCAGCCGTGAGCATGGTAATAGTAGTTATTTACTAGCCCAACAATGAATATCACTAGCCACAGGAGTGGGGCTACCATAATCTAGAAGCCCCGTCTGGGACGGCAATACCAGTAGTAGTTATTTACTAGCACAACATTAAATATCACTAGCCACAGGAGTGGGGCTACCATAATCTAGAAACCCCGTCTGGCACGGCAATAGTAGTTATTTACTAGCCCAAAATTGAATATCACTAGCCACAGAAGTGGGGCTACCATAATCTAGAAACCCCGTCTGGTACGGCAATAGTAGTTATTTACTAGCCCAACATCGAATATCACTAGCCAAAGGAGTGGGGCTACCATAATCTAGAAACCCCGTCTGGTACGGCAATAGTAGTTATTTACTAGCCCAACATCGAATATCACTAGCCAAAGGAGTGGGGCTACCATAATCTAGAAACCCCGTCTGGTACGGCAATAGTAGTTATTTACTAGCCCAACATCGAATATCACTAGCCAAAGGAGTGGGGCTACCATAATCTAGAAGCCCTGCCTTGAGAGTTACACAAACGTTTTAACAGCCGCTCACTAACCTGATGGGCGCCCAGTGTTATTCCCACCCCGAGATCGTGCATTCCGACTATTTCCACCACTCGAGCGTACTGAGTGTTAGTCAGGCCGATGCCACCTGGAAACAAACAAAAACATGTAGTAAGCAAATGTTAAATTGTAACACACAAATAGAAAATGGAACTTAAGTAAATGTGCCATTCTCTCTGCATGTAAAAGGTGTCGTGCCGCTACTGGAAAAATGTATCAAGTTTCAACTGAAGGCTGTGTGTCAGAACTATCAAATGTTTGACATCCAATAGCCGATGATTAATTAATCAACGAGCTCTAGTGGTGTCGTTAAACAAAGCCAATTTTAACCAAACACAGCAGAGTGCTAGCCTCCCCAATAATTCTGAATAAAAAATGTTATTGATAGTAAATTTAATTATTGATAGTAAACCTCCTAGTAACTTGGGCGCTATGCGCTCTCGATGTCAGTCAGTCTTCCAACGTCTACTTGCTTCCACTGTGCATGTTAATGGCAGACTGTGTGTCTGAATTACCTAATGTTTAACATTTAATAGACAGTGTTCAAAATAAGCACTTGTCCATTTGTCCTGACAAATGAAAATCTGTCCAGGCAAGCAAAATGTTTCATTTTGAGCAATCAAAAAACATCATTCTTGCACTTGAATAAAATACGCTATTTATTTGGACAAGTGAAAATATTGGCAGACAAGTAGATTCCTACATGTACAGGGGTATTTGTCCAGTGGACTAGTGAAAATTTGTGCTCATTTCTATCGCTGTTAACTGACCATAATTTAGTTGATATACTTCAAGTTGTTTTGTTAAACAAAACATACTTTAACACTGAGCAATATAAAAAGCTTACCCAGATCCTGAGGAACTTGCATCCCGAACGCCCCCATCTCCCGCAATCCTTGCATGGACGTTTCATCAACCTTCTCCAAGCTGTCATTTTTCAGAGCATCATTCTGTTTCTGAAAACAAAAAAACAAAAAAAAACATAACACTCATTCACTCTTTAGTTTGCAGATAAAAGCTTGTTATGTTTGTCTAACATTTGGTAATTCTGACAAATAGTCTCAAGAGAGGAAACCTGCCACATTTTTTTTTTCCATTAGTAGCAAGGGATCTTTTATATGCACCATCCCAGACAGGATAACACATAATAAGGCCTTTGATATACCAGTTGTGGTGCACTAGCTGGAACGAGAAATAACCCATGATTTGTTTACAGGATTTTCTGTGATCGTCAACCTAACTAAACAATATTACAATTCTAATCCAATTAGTAATTCCATGACTTTTACAAGGCTTTAAATATGATTTGTTTACAGGATTTTCTGTGATTATCAACCTAACTAAACAATATTACAATTAGTGATGTTCCAGTGATTGCTTATAATTAAAAATTGATCATTTTGATGATCAGTTATAAACATTCATAATCAATTGTTGACAGCAATGTAAATTATAATTGTTTCCAGTTTAGAAGATGGAATTGATGTTAATATGACAGGATTTTCACTTGTTTTCATGTCAGTAAAGAAATATAACGAATAGATATTAGATATAATATTAGCCATAAACATTATGACAGGTGTGTAGTCATAATTCAAATACTCATTAAGTTCATAAAATTCTAACAAATGGTACAATCGAAAGTTGATAGGTTGGTGCAAACAGATTATAACTCATGATCCATAATGAAGAAAGAAAAAAAATGTTTGGTTTAATGAAACCACTAGAGCACACTGATTAATTAATAATCGGCTATTTGATGTCAAACATTTGATAATTCTAACTTGTAGTCAAGAGAGGAAACCTGCTATAATATTTCTAATGCAGCAAGATGATCCATAATGAAATTCACATACTAATTCCAATGTTTTGATGCAAACTATCCCATCTTTCATGGTTATTTTGACTAGAGAAAAGAAGAACCAATTTTTCATTTTTATAGCCATGTTTGAATAACTAGATAAGTGGGTGGGAGAGAGAGTGTGAGTGGGGTGGAGAGTGGGGTCAGTTGATAATATACATGTACTGGCTGTGTGCCAGATTAAAAGTCTGCCAAAACCTGGAGTAATGTATTTCTGGAAAATAGTCCAGTTATCTACATTTAATTTCATAACAAAATATTTTTTGGGGGCGAGGGATATTCTTAAAAAAACATTGTTTGATGAACTTAGATTAACCGATTGAAATCACTCAAACTGCTTCATTTTTCCACTACGTTTTCGTATTCCTGCCTCTTGTTACTATAATTTTAAAATTATATAAATATAAGACACTGATCGACCGATACTACACTAATTGGATCTATGTCTGCGTACCTCAAAAAACCGCTCAGTTGGATCCACCAACAACTGTAGGGTTTCTTTCTGCTCTTCGGTTAGAGCTGGAATGAGAATACGTAACATGAAGGCATCATACAGTGCTTGTGTTAAACATCTACATGTATCTTGTGTTATATATTTTTTGAAATTCTAGAACCCCTGATGTACATACAGAAGTAGGACTAAGGTCGAGGACAGTCACTTTTCGCACCCTTGTTTTGGCTTCGTACACAGTAAATAAAACATATCCAACGGTAATTTTATGTTGTGACATATTTGATAAAAGGCCCTTTTTATTTCTTTTATCATTTAAAACTTAACATTAATATTTTGTCCAGAATTATGAAACATTAAAAAATACCAACCTGTAAACAGCATTGTCTACTTGTTATAGAAATTTGACAGCTAGGGGTCAAGGTTAGTAGACCAGTTTTTATTTTAATATGGCGAAGCATTGTAATAATATACCTAGTTTAAATTTGAATGATGTCAGTATTCCAATGACATCACTTTGAATCTCCTTACAATAACCATACACTGGGTACATGACGTTTCCGTTTTAAGAATGATGTAAAAATTCCAAGGCAAAATTGCTATCAAAATTTTTTTGTTTGAACATTACTAATGCACCTGAATAATCTTTTGATTTTTTTTTTTTATTGTTTACGAAATATGAATTGCAAGTGAAATTACGGTAAGATATGCTATATTTATTGTGTACAAAACCAAAACAAGGGTGCAAAAAGTGACTGTTGTCGACCATAGTGAATTTTCAATCATGGGTAGTGAATTTTAAGCCGCAAGCACTGGATTGCAGTTCTAGAAAATAAATTTATGACAGTTAATAATTCAGTAGTAGATGTTTATGTATTATGTGCTTTGCTTAGTCAAATAATTCCATACTTCCTTTTGAAATTATAATTGATCAAAGTTTTGACATTATACAAATAATAATAAACATTACTATTTAAATATATCTTAAAATATATCTCTTTATAAGTGTAGATGACAACCAAATGTTCTCCAGAATGCTTTTAGATTTTTTTCGCCCACTTTAGGGGAACTGTCAGGGACAGATAGAAAGGGTTTGTTTGTTTTGTTTAACAATACCACTAAAGCACATTGATTTATTAATCATCGGCTATTGGATGTCAGACATTTGGTAAATTTTTACGTATTAAGTCATTTTTCCATTAGTAGCGAGGCATCTTTTATATGTACCATCCCACAGACAAGATAGCACATACCATGGCCTTTGATATACCAGTTGTGGTGCACTGGCTGGAACAAGAAATAACCCAATGGGCCTACTGACAGGGATCGATCCCAGACAGACCGCACCACAGGCGAGCACTTTACCACTGGGCTACGTCCTGCCCCAGATAGAAAAGGAGCTCATATCAATATCTAACAACAGGCGACAGCTTTACCACTGGGCTACGTCCTGCCCCAGATAGAAAGGAGCTCATATCAATCTAACAACAGGCGACAGCTTTACCACTGGGCTACATCCTGCCCCAGATAGAAAAGGAGCTCATATCAATATCTAACAACAGGCGACAGCTTTACCACTGGGCTACGTCCTGCCCCAGATAGAAAGGAGCTCATATCAATCTAACAACAGGCGACAGCTTTACCACTGGGCTACATCCTGCCCCAGATAGAAAAGGAGCTCATATCAATCTAACAACAGGCGACAGCTTTACCACTGGGCTACATCCTGCCCCAGATAGAAAAGGAGCTCATATCAATCTAACAACAGGCGACAGCTTTACCACTGGGCTACATCCTGCCCCAGATAGAAAAGGAGCTCATATCAATATCTAACAACAGGCGACAGCTTTACCACTGGGCTACGTCCTGCCCCAGATAGAAAGGAGCTCATATCAATATCTAACAACAGGCGACAGCTTTACCACTGGGCTACATCCTGCCCCAGATAGAAAAGGAGCTCATATCAATATCTAACAACAGGCGACAGCTTTACCACTGGGCTACATCCTGCCCCAGATAGAAAAGGAGCTCATATCAATCTAACAACAGGCGACAGCTTTACCACTGGGCTACATCCTGCCCCAGATAGAAAAGGAGCTCATATCAATATCTAACAACAGGCGACAGCTTTACCACTGGGCTACGTCCTGCCCCAGATAGAAAGGAGCTCATATCAATATCTAACAACAGGCGACAGCTTTACCACTGGGCTACATCCTGCCCCAGATAGAAAAGGAGCTCATATCAATATCTAACAACAGGCGACAGCTTTACCACTGGGCTACGTCCTGCCCCAGATAGAAAGGAGCTCATATCAATCTAACAACAGGCGACAGCTTTACCACTGGGCTACGTCCTGCCCCAGATAGAAAGGAGCTCATATCAATCTAACAACAGGCGACAGCTTTACCACTGGGCTACGTCCTGCCCCAGATAGAAAGGAGCTCATATCAATCTAACAACAGGCGACAGCTTTACCACTGGGCTACATCCTGCCCCAGATAGAAAGGAGCTCATATCAATCTAACAACAGGCGACAGCTTTACCACTGGGCTACGTCCTGCCCCAGATAGAAAGGAGCTCATATCAATCTAACAACAGGCGACAGCTTTACCACTGGGCTACATCCTGCCCCAGATAGAAAAGGAGCTCATATCAATATCTAACAACAGGCGACAGCTTTACCACTGGGCTACATCCTGCCCCAGATAGAAAAGGAGCTCATATCAATCTAACAACAGGCGACAGCTTTACCACTGGGCTACATCCTGCCCCGGATAGAAAAGGAGCTCATATCAATATCTAACAACAGGCGACAGCTTTACCACTGGGCTACATCCTGCCCCAGATAGAAAAGGAGCTCATATCAATCTAACAACAGGCGACAGCTTTACCACTGGGCTACATCCTGCCCCGGATAGAAAAGGAGCTCATATCAATCTAACAACAGGCGACAGCTTTACCACTGGGCTACGTCCTGCCCCAGATAGAAAGGAGCTCATATCAATATCTAACAACAGGCGACAGCTTTACCACTGGGCTACATCCTGCCCCAGATAGAAAAGGAGCTCATATCAATATCTAACAACAGGCGACAGCTTTACCACTGGGCTACATCCTGCCCCAGATAGAAAAGGAGCTCATATCAATCTAACAACAGGCGACAGCTTTACCACTGGGCTACATCCTGCCCCAGATAGAAAAGGAGCTCATATCAATATCTAACAACAGGCGACAGCTTTACCACTGGGCTACATCCTGCCCCAGATAGAAAAGGAGCTCATATCAATATCTAACAACAGGCGACAGCTTTACCACTGGGCTACATCCTGCCCCAGATAGAAAAGGAGCTCATATCAATCTAACAACAGGCGACAGCTTTACCACTGGGCTACATCCTGCCCCAGGCGATAGAAAAGGAGCTCATATCAATATCTAACAACAGGCGACAGCTTTACCACTGGGCTACATCCTGCCCCACTGGGCTACATCCTGATAGAAAAGGAGCTCATATCAATATCTAACAACAGGCGACAGCTTTACCACTGGGCTACATCCTGCCCCGGATAGAAAAGGAGCTCATATCAATATCTAACAACAGGCGACAGCTTTACCACTGGGCTACATCCTGCCCCAGATAGAAAAGGAGCTCATATCAATATCTAACAACAGGCGACAGCTTTACCACTGGGCTACATCCTGCCCCAGATAGAAAAGGAGCTCATATCAATCTAACAACAGGCGACAGCTTTACCACTGGGCTACATCCTGCCCCAGATAGAAAAGGAGCTCATATCAATATCTAACAACAGGCGACAGCTTTACCACTGGGCTACGTCCTGCCCCAGATAGAAAGGAGCTCATATCAATATCTAACAACAGGCGACAGCTTTACCACTGGGCTACATCCTGCCCCAGATAGAAAAGGAGCTCATATCAATATCTAACAACAGGCGACAGCTTTACCACTGGGCTACATCCTGCCCCAGATAGAAAGGAGCTCATATCAATCTAACAACAGGCGACAGCTTTACCACTGGGCTACATCCTGCCCCAGATAGAAAAGGAGCTCATATCAATCTAACAACAGGCGACAGCTTTACCACTGGGCTACGTCCTGCCCCAGATAGAAAAGGAGCTCATATCAATATCTAACAACAGGCGACAGCTTTACCACTGGGCTACATCCTGCCCCAGATAGAAAGGAGCTCATATCAATCTAACAACAGGCGACAGCTTTACCACTGGGCTACGTCCTGCCCCAGATAGAAAGGAGCTCATATCAATCTAACAACAGGCGACAGCTTTACCACTGGGCTACATCCTGCTTTACCACCCAGATAGAAAAGGAGCTCATATCAATATCTAACAACAGGCGACAGCTTTACCACTGGGCTACATCCTGCCCCAGATAGAAAAGGAGCTCATATCAATCTAACAACAGGCGACAGCTTTACCACTGGGCTACATCCTGCCCCAGATAGAAAAGGAGCTCATATCAATATCTAACAACAGGCGACAGCTTTACCACTGGGCTACATCCTGCCCCAGATAGAAAAGGAGCTCATATCAATATCTAACAACAGGCGACAGCTTTACCACTGGGCTACATCCTGCCCCGGATAGAAAAGGAGCTCATATCAATCTAACAACAGGCGACAGCTTTACCACTGGGCTACATCCTGCCCCGGATAGAAAAGGAGCTCATATCAATATCTAACAACAGGCGACAGCTTTACCACTGGGCTACATCCTGCCCCGGATAGAAAAGGAGCTCATATCAATCTAACAACAGGCGACAGCTTTACCACTGGGCTACATCCTGCCCCGGATAGAAAAGGAGCTCATATCAATATCTAACAACAGGCGACAGCTTTACCACTGGGCTACATCCTGCCCCAGATAGAAAAGGAGCTCATATCAATATCTAACAACAGGCGACAGCTTTACCACTGGGCTACATCCTGCCCCGGATGGAAAAGGAGCTCATATCAATCTAACAACAGGCGACAGCTTTACCACTGGGCTACATCCTGCCCCGGATAGAAAAGGAGCTCATATCAATATCTAACAACAGGCGACAGCTTTACCACTGGGCTACATCCTGCCCCGGATAGAAAAGGAGCTCATATCAATATCTAACAACAGGCGACAGCTTTACCACTGGGCTACATCCTGCCCCGGATAGAAAAGGAGCTCATATCAATATCTAACAACAGGCGACAGCTTTACCACTGGGCTACATCCTGCCCCGGATGGAAAAGGAGCTCATATCAATCTAACAAAAGGCGACAGCTTTACCACTGGGCTACATCCTGCCCCAGATAGAAAGGAGCTCATATCAATCTAACAACAGGCGACAGCAGATAGAAAGGAGCTCATATCAATCTAACAACAGGCGACAGCTTTACCACTGGGCTACGTCCTGCCCCAGATGGAAAAGGAGCTCATATCAATATCTAACAACAGGCGACAGCTTTACCACTGAGCTACATCCTGCCCCGGATAGAAAAGGAGCTCATATCAATATCTAACAACAGGCGACAGCTTTACCACTGGGCTACATCCTGCCCCAGATAGAAAGGAGCTCATATCAATCTAACAACAGGCGACAGCTTTACCACTGGGCTACGTCCTGCCCCAGATGGAAAAGGAGCTCATATCAATATCTAACAACAGGCGACAGCTTTACCACTGAGCTACATCCTGCCCCGGATAGAAAAGGAGCTCATATCAATATCTAACAACAGGCGACAGCTTTACCACTGGGCTACATCCTGCCCCAGATAGAAAGGAGCTCATATCAATCTACCTTTAAACTGTTTCAGATTTAAAAGGATAGAACATACCACAGCCTTTGATATACCAGTTGTGGTGCACTGGCTGGAATGAGAAACAGCCCAATGGAGATCGATGCCAGACAGACCACTTCAAGCGAGCACTTTACCCCTGGGAGCCTGGATGCACCTCTAAATTGTTTCAGATTTACAATTTAAGATATGTGTTACCTTCAGGAAAAGGAAAAACTTGATCCGACTGAATCTTCCCTCGAAACAAGTTCATGCAAAATGACTTGGAGTCCTACACACAATGTAGAAAAATAAATGCAATTAATAAACAAGCAACCACCAAACATTATCAATATACGTTTTTATTTAAAGTAAATTATATAATTATGAATTTTTGCTGAATCACATGGACATGTCGAATTTCAGCCCTCTAAGAAATTATGCCCGAAACCTTAGTGGTATAGGGGCATGTTAAAAGGAACTCTCTCTCTCTGAAAAATTAAAGTGTGTGTAAATAATTTATGATAGTGTACAGGGTTACTGAAAATGTCAGATATTTTATGTGTCCCACGGGATGCAGTATCTCTATTTTTGTGGGCCCAGTTAAGTTTTAATGCATCTTATACACAAGTTTTGTACATCCGGTAAACCCCTGTGGGTTATATCTAAACATTTCAGGTACTAGTGACCCATTTTCACTTTGCATAACCCTTTTCCACCATGTAAATGATGTTCAGGGCTTTATAACAGGACCTAATCTAGTCGGCGAAATGGGCAGATTTTTTGCTGAAAGTCGGCTAAATCTACGAGTTATTACCAGCCGTGAGAAGTCAAAGTCGCCGTTAAATATTGGACCTAATCAAATTTCAAAAATACTAATTATTACTTTCATTTTAACATGATGATACATTAATTATCAATTAATTACTAATATCATGTTTTACTACAGGAAGTAGTGGTATCTTATATCAAAATATATTGATTTGAACTGTGTGTACAATTTGGACCATTTTCCGAAATTAATGCAGAACATGAAGAAACATTCAGGGGTGGGAATTGGTGAACTGTAAAAACAGAGGAAATCTAGAGGGGTCCCGGAAATTCTTGAAATCCTAGGTTAAAATCTGTGTCATCTGACACATTTTGGAATAAGAGACAATTAAAATGTGAGGAAACGCAATGTTCCATGAGAGGAAAACAGCTGATCTGAGGAGAATTCCAACCCCTGAACATTACGAAATGTTCCAATAAATGTTAATTTTGCCAATTTTTATCAAACTTTTCCTATTTCTCCTGGTAATGGAGAAGTCACTTAGTCCAACTTTCTCCATTCTAGATTAAGGTCTGTATAGTAACTCTCCACATCAACTTGCACTACAGGACAAGTCTAACTCTAAATTTACTTGTATAATCTAAAATGTATAATCTAAAATGTATATGTACTCATCAAACATAAAAAACATTCTATCAGAAAGAATCAAGCAATATGCAGTAACTCATTAGCAGCAAAAACAGGATAATTAAAACAAATCGTCCCATCCCTAATTAAGGCACGAACCAAAAATATCTTTATTTTAATGTCACTAGCACCACAAAAACTGACAGGAAAATTACCTTTTTTGGATCTGTACTTGCAGCACATGTTTGTTGAAAGACGACTCTGTAAAATATTAAAGGTTAAATTTATAACAATAACACAGGCCATAGGATTTCAAATTTCATGGGAAACACTTTTTCGGATCCATGCCTTGTGATCATGGGAACCCATTGTAAACTTTTTTTTTTAAATAATTATATATGTTAATTTTGCCAATTTTTATCAAACTTCTCCTATTTCTCCTGGTAATGGAGAATTCACTTTGTCCAACTTTCTCCATTATATATATGTGTATATATATATACACACACACACACAGGGCTTCTATAATTTTTTGTAAAATCCACTAGCCATGGGATCAATGATTAAAAGATTTTACCTGCCACAATTACAAATTCACTACCCCTACTTTACTTTAAGTTAATACAGTTTTACTAAATAATAGTAATAATCAGATATGTCGCCTAAAGAGGGAGATAGAGCTTAAAAACTCCAACATTGGGGGCTTGAGGTGGGGGCAGAGTATTCATATTTACAAAATAAGACTTTAAACTGCAACATTTAACAAAAACAAAAATTCATTAGCCATCGGGCATGGCGATAGTAGTTATTTACTAGCCCAGCATTGAATATCACTAGCCAAGGGAGTGGGGCTATCAGAATCTACAAGCTCTGATACACAAATTTATACACATGTATTATTTTGGTTGAATCACTCAATATAATAAACATAGGAAACAAAATTCAGTTCCATGATTTTACGGATACACTACCGAGACATAGGGCTAGTAAATATATACACCAAATTATCTGTTAAAACTTAAAACCTTGCAGAATCCTAGTTATTTTCTAACAAAATATCAATTATTCAATGAATTTATTTCATCAAATTAAAATAAAATTTGCCACTTGTTTTTAAAGTTCGCAATTGGTGAATTTGACGACTGCCACAGCTAGCCCTGAAGACAGTACTGGAAACAATCGTTTCCTTGAAATCTGAAGGCCTGTAATAATTGTATCAAATGAAACGTGTCATTAAACAAACATTCCTTTCTCTGTTTTTTTTATAATCAACAAAGTATCTCTCCTGCAGTCCCTTTATCTCTACACTTAAGTACTTGAATGTATTAAACCCCACTGTATCATCGTTATCTCTCTTTAAGTTTATACTTAATACAAGTACAACTATTACAGGTGTATTTTCATATGATGAAGGGTCTTCAATGTTCGAGATTAATGGTATCCTGATATAACGTGGATACCAGATTTTAATTTTGGTTGACGGACTTCAAGAAACCAGTATCCCACCTGAATACCATATGTTGGGGTTTTTAATCCTTAGTTTTTATTTTTCGTTTAAACAGTGAGTCATCATTTACAGACGAGGTTAACAGTATTTTTGAGCTCGTACCCAGACCAATGCTATGCCGTAACAATATTTCTCCAAATTTGTATCCAGCCTAACGCTACACTGGAGACTTAGAACTAATAAGTCGCTATTGCTTTTGTTGTGATGTGCCCTTCCAGTCTAAGTGTTCCTTCATTAGGCCTAGTAATTCCAAAGTCGATAAAAACACTGAAAAGGCAAGTACCCATTACAGAATTTTTTTCAACCAATACAGCCTTTTTATTTATTAAAATTAAAATTGGCTTGCTTGCTCTATTTGAATGTTAGGTAACTGTATCCAAAAGTGGGATACTAAATTCTCAGGTGGGATACCAGATTTTGAAATGTTATTATATCCATCTGGGACCCTGCCCAAAACATTTTAATCTCGAACACTGGTCATTCAACAATAACATGTATATTAAAGGGACATTCCTGAGTTTGCAGCATTGTAAGATGTTTCCGACTAATAAAATATTTCTATGATTAAACTTACATATTAAATATAGTTTCTTGTTTAGAATATCAGTGTCTATATATTCAATGTGTTTCTGGTCGTCTTAATATTTGTAAGAAGCCCAAACTGAATTTTGTCTTCAAATAATTTCATACGTACGAAAAAAAAATATTTTTGGAAATAAAACGAAATTTAACCTAGTACAAATATTAGAACGATCAGAAACACGTTTAATATACAGCCACTAATATTGTAAACAAGAAATATATTTAATATGTAAGTTTAATCGTAGAAATATTTTATTAGTCGATAACATCTTAAAACATTGCAGCAAACTCAGGAATGTCCCTTTAAAAGGTTCAGGAGTGGAGTGTGGATAATAGTATTGTCAAAGCAACCCCTGCAATTGCCCACGGCTATCGGCAATGCCGTGGATTTTTTCATTCTCCACAGCACTTTCTTTTGCTATGGACCACATTAGATCCCCCCCCCCCCCCCCCCCCCCCCCACTGCTTGTTTTTTGCCGAGGACGTTTTCTTAATTGCAGGGGTTGGATAGGGAAGCTTAAATCTAATCATATCTTTTTGTAAATAATAATAACAATGTTTATTTATAGTTTAAAGTTTCGGGGAAGCCTCTGTCAGACAACAATGTATTACAAATTTGTGGGCGGTCTCCAACTTAGCTGTGAACGTCATACTTGACGTGCGTAATGTTGGGAGTCCCGACAGTCGGACCTATCAATCGGCACGCCCACATTCCTTAAAGAAGGGTTTCAAAACACTGGTCATCCTGTCCTGGGCCCATATTTTCAAAGCCATCTAAGTGCTACGAAATCGTAAAACTATCGTAGGTTATGACGTCACTACAGCACACACCATAGTGACGTCATAGTTTATGATAGTTTTACGATTTCGTAGGCTAAGATTTTTAAAAAAAAAATGGGCCCTGGATAGAGGAGCTGGCGAAAGTCAACACCTGCGTTACAACAGCTTGCTCTCAATGTGCACATTAAGCCCTATAGATGATCTGACCTAACACCTGGGGTTCTTGTTCGGTTCTTTGGATATTTAGAACTTTTTTAGTTGTCATATACATTTTATAACCTTATACATATGTGTTGCATATTTATCGATTAACTAAACTTGGTGTCCAGTTTCACGGGCTGAAACTAGGGTCTGTGCCTATATGTATATTCTTTTGTTTCAAACATCTGATGAACTATACATACTTGAAAGACCACACTCCAAATGTTTATTTGTTTACTATGAGGGTGGGTCCAGCTAGTAATTAACTTTTCAAAAGGGGTGGGGGTAATCTTCTAAGCTGGAGGGGGTGAGGGACAGTGCTATTGGTCTCCCCATTCCATTGGGTAGGCAAGTCTTTCCTCTTTGTTTTTCTCCCTTAATAGTTTTTTTTAATATTTGTTAGGGTTAGGAACTTATAGTTGGTCCCATCCTCATTCAAAAAAGTTGTTTTTTTGTAAATAATTTCAGTTCAAATGGTTTGACATAAGAAAAGTAAATGTGTTTTGGAAATAATTGGAAAAAAAACCTATTTTTTGTGTGCAATTTAGAAAACAATTGGCTCGGAAATAAATTACTTGTAGTAAATTCCATAGTATGAAAAAAAGTCTTCCTTCGGGGACGATATAAGGTTAGGTTGGAATTTTGTTTTAGATCACCAATAACTGAATAAACATTATTATTTAAACATGAAATATTTTTTGTTTTAATAATGTCAGTGGGGAAGGTGTATGTGGGGGTGGAGTGTGGTTTCGTTGAGCGTCTCAAACAAAGAGTCTATAATATGTCTACTTCATTAAGTGACCGATGACCTATTCACCTCCAAAACAAAACGCTAAGCCTAATGCGTGATTACTGCTGTGTTACCAATGTCCAGTATGGGTCAAAGTCCAACTTGTTGCCAAAGTTTCCAAACTCTGAAGTTATAATTTCAGTAACATCACAATCATATTAATGAATTAAGAATTTTAAATGAAATCACCCTGTATGTCTTGATAGAACTGTACTGTCGGCATTTCGCACCAGCCTGGCCAAATAACGTGTGGATCGCAACATTTTGACAACCGAAAACAACTTTCTCCACACACCAACGTGACGGACGGAGCATGCGCCAAGCCTGTCTCTGACTAAACATCCGCTTTACACAGGGGTGGTCTCAAAGACATAAATGAAGAATTTATGGATTGAATGAATGTAATTAATTGATGTTTAACGACACCACAGCACAAAAATAGGCATCGATAATGCAGTGCAACTTTGTCAATATATGAGCTTTTAAAACATAAATTTATTGCATAAAGCATACTTAGATACATTAATAAATTTTAATTACCGAAAGCTGCCGTTGGGTTTGTTACTGTACTATTACAATAGACTATAATCACTAAAAATCAAAAATAACTAAGCTTAGTAAATTTGTAGACCACACAAACTATATTTCCGTTCATCTCAGACCGTTCTGAAACAAAATAAACTAATATTAAAGGATGTTGCATCTGTAGCATGATTTTGTGAAGCTTAAACATATATGTTTGGCAAATAACCTTTTTTTTTTAAAAGAAGGTTTTTTTAATCCATTAGCACCGACTCAGTAATTATAGAAGTTTTGATATGTGGTGAGATTAGCTGCATCATGATGATTACTGATTACCGTCAATGACGTGTTGAAAAGTTTGTTTTGTTTAACGACATCACTAGAGCACATTGGTTGACTAATTTTTGACTATTGGATGTCAAACGTTTGGTAATGTTTACGTATAGTCTTAGAGAGGAAACCTGCTACATTAGTTCATTGTTAGCAAGGGATCTTTTATATGCACTACTGGCCTTGGTGGTGTCGTGGTTAAGCCTGAGGCTGGTAGGTACTGGGTTCATAGCCCGGTACCTGTTCCCACCCAGAGTGATTTTTAATGACTCATTGGGTAGGTATAAGACCACTACACCCTCATCTCTCTCACTAACAATAAATTAAAATGAAATGAAATTATATGCACTATCCCACAGACAGGATAGCACATACCACTACTTTTGATATACCAGTAGTCATGCACTGGCTGGAACGTGATAATGAAAGAATGAATAAATACCTGGAACAAGAAATAGCCCAATGGGCCCACCGACAAGGATCAACCCTGGACCAACCACACATTAATGACTCCTCCATTGATTTACACACAGGAATACTCCTACATAGTGGAGAATGTATGAGGAGGTGTGGATTCGTGAAAAATAATTCACAAGCCATGTAGGGTTTCACGCAGTCATCATTACATCATACTGAAATGCTGCAATTTTATTATTAATCTTAACAGTTATTTTGTTTTTAATTTTTTCAAAATGTAAAACGTGAATTTTTTAATAACATTCAAACGGTAGAACTGTAGCATGTTGAGGAACATTTTGACAGGTACAAGTCTTTATCACATCGACAGTGATCATTTCCTCTCCTAAAGGTAGTACTAAACCAAATAACATATGGCTGGGTCAAAGTTTGATGTTCACCAAACGTTTCATAGAGTAGTTAATACCACGTCCTGTCATTGGTGACAAATGTGAGTGTTTTTGTTGTAAAAAACCCAGTTAGTTTTATCTGGGCAAAAAAGGTATGCAATTTTATTTCATCTAGTATCACTGTGTCAAGTAGTCTTGTGCTTGAAACATTTAAGTATCTGTACAAAAAAAATACAATTTGTTTTCCGGAACTAGGGTAATCATAGATGCTACCCGTTATCTCTGAAATGAGCAGCTTAACCCCCAACTTTTCCTGATTTACTTTAAGGGTGATGGGTGGTAATATTTATATCTGTGTGTCGATTGATATGTTCTAGCTAGTTTTATCCACATTACTATTGTTGTCTATTAATTAAGCTAACTCAAACAAATAACCAGCACATGATTACATAAAACTAAAATTCAAGTCATTTACCATCTACTTTTAATTCTGTGCAATAATAAATACATATATAACCATTACATTCCAGATGCGGATCCAGGGTGGGTGCCGAGAGTGCATACCCATACCCATACCTAGCCCCACCCCTACTCCCTTGAACTTTTAAATACCCACAAAATCCTGTTCAAATTAAATGACGATATGACTAATTTTAAGACCAGTTCTGTTACATCACCAATGGAAGGTGTGGCCTCATATTAAATGTGCTATTCAAAGTTGGGTGTACTTTGAACTTCGATATGGTAAGGTGGGTGGAACGCAGCCCATTGGTAAAGTGCTCGCCCGATGTACGGTTGATCTAGGATCAATCTTCATCGGTGGCTCATTGGGCCATTTCTCGTTCCAGCCAGTGCACCATGAGTGGTATATCAACGGTTGTGGCATGTGCTATCCTGTCTATGTGATGGTGCATATAAAAGATCCCATGCTACTACTGGATAAATGTTGTGGGTTTTCTCTACATGTCAAACTTAACAAATGTTTGACATCCAGAAACCTGCTAAACATATTCTGTTAGTAGCAAAATATATTTTATATATGCACCATCCCACAGACAGGACAGCACATACCACAGCCTTTGATATACCAGTCATGATGCACTGGCTGGAATGAGAAATAACCCAATGGGTCCACCGACGGGGATCGATCCCACACCCACCGCACATCAGGCGAGCGCTTTATATCTGGGCTACATCCCGTCCCTTTTCCCACACCAAGTGCCATACAAGTTGAGAAGCACAAGCTTTTCACAAAGTGACAAAAAAGCCTATATTGTGCATTCAGATTGTGTGGTGGAGGCATTTAGCTCAGTCGTTTGGGCACTCGCTTGATGTGCTTATGTCGCAGGATCAAACCACGTCAGTTGATCGATTCAACCGACTGGGGTTTTTTTCTCATCTGATTGATCTTAGACTGACTGATATATCAAAGGAAGGAAGGAAATGTTTTAACGACGCACTCAACACATTTTATTTATGGTTATATGGTGTCGCATATAATGGTTAAAGATCACACAGATATTGAGAGAGGTAACTCCCTGTCGCCATTTCATGTGCTACTCTTTTCGATTAGCAGCAAGGGATCTTTTATATGCACCATCCCACAGACAGGATAGTACATACCACTGCCTTTGTTACACCAGTTGTGGAGCACTGGTTGGAATTAGAAATAGCTCAATGTGGCCACTGACGGGGATCGATCCTAAACTGACCGCGGATCAAGTGAGCACTTTATCATTAGGCGACATTCCCCTCCCCTGTACAATAAAACAACCAAAACATTAGATAAATGAACATATTTTAATTCTCTACATGACAAGAATAACACTGGTTTACAAGAACATACTTTAATACTCTTCATGACAACAAGAATAAAATGGTTTACATGAACATACTTTAATACTCTTCATGACAACAAGAATAACACTGGTTTACAAGAACATACTTTAATACTCTTCATGACAACAAGAATAACATTGGTTTACATGAACGTGAACAAGAATAATACAACACAGGCCTGTATTAAAAAATACTGTTCTCATTTATAAAACAAAGAAATAATTTAAAATGGCGATGCAGGGAACGATATTTTAAAATATTAGGTAACCGGAAGTCAGTTCACGCGAGTTTTACCTAGGCAGCAAAATGTTGAGTTATGCAAACTGTATTTGCGTAGCTTATGCAAAGTGTTGAGTTATGCAAACTGTATTTGTGTAGCCTACTATGCAACGTGTTGAGTTGTGCAAATTTTATTTGATTAGTATATGCAACTGCCTCAAACTTGCATTGAAATGTTATCTTCTGAAGTTTGCAATGTTTAATTTCAGGCCTGGTGATTTTAAAATGTTCAGTCTAGGCTCAATAGTCTACTATTACTATTTGTTAATGAGGCCTTCATTGGGCTCCTGCAAATTGTCAAAAGTTAAAAAGTTTGTTTTGTTTAATGACACCACTGGAGCACATTGATTAATTTATCATTGACTACTGGATGTCAAACATTTGGTAATTCTGACTCGAAGTCATCAGAGAAAACCCGATACATTTTTCTTAATGCAGAAAGGGACCTTTTATATGCACTTTCCCACAGACAGGAAAGCACATACCAAGGTCCTTGACCAGTTGTGGTGCACTGGTTGGAACGAGAAACAATCCAATCAGTTGAATGGATCCACTGAGATGATTTGATCCTATGACGCAAGCACCTCAGGCGAGCACTCAACCGACTGAGCTAAATCCTGCCCCCATTGCCAAAAGTCTACTGTACTCGGGTAAAATCCAAGTTTTGTTAATGCATTAAATACAGGACATCATAATAGATGGTTGTAATGGGTTAAGTAAAACGATATGAGTTACTTTCAATTGTTTCTTGTAACCATTAAATCGTTTGTAAAAACTTTTAATTGTCAGAAGCATGTTACATATACAGTGGAACTCCTCTAAACTGGACACCCTGGTACCAAGTAAAAAGTCTGGTTTTAAGAGGTATCCAGTTTAGAGAGGTTCTCTTATGTACATATATTTTAAAAAAGGGCTCATGAACAAGTTTTGGTTTTGAGGGAATTCCGGTTTACAGAGGATCTGGTTTTGAGAGGTTTCATTGTACAACATTACAAACAGGATTAACACTACAGTGTCATGTAGAACATTACAACACTACAGTGTCATGTATAACATTACAACACTACAGTGTTATGTAAAATATTACATTACAACACTACAGTGTCATGTAGAACATTACATTAATCATGTCTACCATAAGTACAAGGTATAACATTATACCAGTATGATGTGTAACTGCATGAATGATGTAGGACACTACTTGTATCATGTATAACATTATAAGCATCATGTATAACATTATAAGCATCACGTATAACATTATAAGCATCACGTATAACATTATAAGCATCACGTATAACATTATAAGCATCACGTATAACATTATAAGCATCACATATAACATTATAAGCATCATATATAACATTATAAGCATCACGTATAACATTATAAGCATCATGTATAACATTATAAGCATCACGTATAACATTATAAGCATCATGTATAAAATATTGTTATCAAGTGTAACACAGGTACCATGTTAAACAGTAGACTAAGTTGTGTATCCATCTGTGCTTATGCAAATGTAAATGCAGCTAAAATTCCCACAAAATGAAATAACGCCCAGCATACGACTATGGATAAACATTTTCAGACTGGATCGTGTAGCGGTAGATAGAGAAACACACAAAAATGTATAAATGGACACACTAAAACAAGCATAACAGCGACTGCACCATATACGTACCACATTTGCACATATGGACACATAGCTTTAGGGGTTTAATATTGTGTTATGCACGAGAAACACTTAAATACCCGAATGACTACAAAGATAATCCAATTTGTATATATGGGAAAAGATCTCATATTAAATTGGTGAGGTAAAGTGGAGAGTGGTTTTATCCACTCACTGTATACATATATATTATTATTAATTCCTTTCTTCAAACTTTCACACAAGTTAAAAGCTGTTTCAGATATGATCACAGTGCATGGATGGCAATCTTTTTAAATACCCATTTAACCACAGATAAGATCATGTGATTTCCAGTCATTGTATTGGCAGAAACTACCACGTCTCCTCACCTCAGGCAAATAGAAACCGCTTGGGGACTGTCATTTAAGTGATGCTAGTTGTAGGGAGAGTAAGATATTTTCGTACAGTGATTTTATTTTCACTTCAATTCAGGATTTTCAGGTTCGCCAAAATGGTAGACCGATTTATTGACAAGTATGAGGAAAAAAACAAGAGCCAACATCTTGTCTTCTTAAGATGGACCTATTTCTCGTTCCAGCCAGTGCACCAAAACTGGTTATCAAAGGCTGTGGTATGTGTTATCCCGTCTGTGAGATGGAGTATATAGTCTTAGAGGAAACCCACTACATTTTTCCATCAGTAGCAAGAGATCTTTTATATGAACAATCCCACAGACAGGATAGCACATACCATGGCCTTTGATATACCAGTCATGGTGCACTGGCTGGAACAACAAATAGCCCAATGGGCCCACCAATGGGGATCGATCCTAGACCGCTCCGCATGTCATGCAAGCACTTTACTACTTGGCTACAACCTACCACAAGAAACAACAAAATGTAGGTTCCCAGCAAAACATTTAATACTGTTTATTTTCGATTAACCTGACCAAGTCTGCCAACACTAATCTGTTTTTTCTTTTCTTTTTTTAGAAACCATTACCAAGAAAATAATACAAAGCAATTACTTTAGTGGGTGTTGTAGTGATCAATTTAACAAATATTTTTAAAAATTTCCCAAAATAAAATGTTTTTCCTATCTATGTACATGTACCCCATTGTCTTTCAGGATGCAATGGGAAAGAAATGTCTTTTCTTTCTTCTTTGTTCTGCGCCCGGCATTCATGATTTATCAAACATTTCTTGCATGTTGGGCCTAATTCACTAAACTGTCGCAACTTTGCGATCTCGCAGTGCAATGCTAAAACACTTGCAAAGACTGCTTTGTTGTCTAGCAGAGCCTCAGAGATCTTTGTGAATTAGGCACCAGGCATAAAGATAATAAGAATTGTCATCTAAAACATGTCTGGAACAGCCTTCATTATAAAAATAATATTATTAAATTCACAACCCAGGGGTGGGAGGGGGGAAAGCTAATAATACAGCCCTTGAAATAAGTAATAAACAATTGGTCTGTTATAGCCAGTAACTCTGTGGGAAAGTGACAACCAACAATAAAATTACAGTAAAGTGACAACTGATGATACAATTAGTTTTGTGATAGTGACAACAGACATCAAAAAAGCTTTTAAAAAGCTTTAACTCGCCACATCAGGACAATCTTGTGATTTGAGTGTTAGTAAAGTCAGAAAACAGTAGTTTTCAACACTCATTTCAAGGGCTAATGAAAAACAAAATATATATTATAATATATTGAATGTGTTAAAAAAAAATTATATAATCTTTTATGGGCGGATTTACATATAGGTGGTAACAGAATTCACCATTAAAATTTGATTTAAGTTTCACCGTATTAAGTATATTTAACTATCTTCAAGAAGACACTCATTCATGCCATGCAGTCAATCAACAATTAAAAAAAAAAATTCAATCTGTTTTCACAATTCCTCAATTGTTTTTTTTCCATTATTTTTTATTTATTTAAAGTTTATTAAACTGTTTATTATTTAAATTTTAATAATTATTTCTTTCAACAAGAAACAAGATTTTCAACGTGATTGCACCACATACCAACACTAATGTATTAGCCTCAACCTGCATTTCTTTTTTATCCGTCACACAATAAAAGATAAGGTTTGAAAATATATTTACATACCAAAACATAGAGTGATTATATCATGAGTAAGGAAATTCCATTTCCAAAATAAATACTATATACACAGCAAGCAGACAAACTTCAGATCAGTGTGATCAAAAACATAAACTATCGATAAACTTTTCACTCCTTATAAAACACCCAAATCATTGTTATTTACATGTACATGGTTCATACACTTTTGTCAGACATTTTACTTTATCTCTTTCTAAAAAGATTTCCAAAGATTTCTTTGTGAACATTCAAATAATTTTACAATGTTCTCTTGCAAATTACCAATCTTTTTGTGTTATTTTAAATGGAGGACAGATATGTTTTAACCAATTTTCGCTTTCCACAACCAAAATGTAAATGGCATGATTTTCTAGACATGGAAGATTACATAAGACTGCAAATTTCATGACTTTCTACAATTTTCGTGACCAGTATGAACCCATTTAAAATCACATCTGTTAGTTCCAAAATGTAATGTACACGCACCATATACTTTTCAACCCTAACAAAACCAGTCAGATCTACTGGTTCGAAAAAGTAATGCATCGAAGTACAAATACTTTCTGCAGTTTACAAACCACTAAAATCTTTGTACTTAAGTCAATTTCTTTATTTCTATCATTCATTTACCCATATTCAAAAACATCATACATTATAAATATACTTTCACATAAGTATATTTACATTTACGTCAATGTCATACAGTGTCTGTAACTATATTGTCAAGCATGTAAATAACTGGATTCTAGACACGGTTTACAATCAACAGACCTATGTACATTTCTTCAACCACAGACAAATTATAATCATTCTTGTTTCCAGGGCTAGCTCCAGCACTCGCCAAATTCGCCAATTCAAATTTTTTAAAACAGTTGGCAAAATTTATTTCAATTTGGCAAAATAATTTCATGTGAAAATTTATATTTTGCTAGAAAATAACTGGATGTCTGCAATTTTTTAAAGTTAAGTTCAAGAGATAATTTGGCAAACATTTCTTCGCACCCAGAACTAGCCCTGCTTGTTTCCAGTATTTAACTACATGTGTATGACTTAGTATGGGTCAAAGACTTTACTTGCAATTTGCCGAACTTGATAAAAATATCTCAAGCCAACTGAAATTTCTGTTAGTCAAAACATTAACAAAATAAATGGCTCTTTAAAAAACTGTGCTTACATGTATTTCATTTTGGAATTCATGAGCATTTTAGCGATTTACTTATGAAATATAATATCCAAGTTCAACTTGATTTTAAACTTCGCAAATTTGGTGACCCACACAGCTTAAACCTGGTACTTGGTACATCCACAACACACTATTGTCTAAAGTCACAACCATGTATCTGAATTTGACGGAAAATTTTTAGTTCAGTGTAATATATTATCTATCAGTATATTATGTTATAATACAACCAATCAGATTGTTTAAACCATATTATTCTCGGTACAACAAATGATTAGTGGATCGAGATAAACAATAAAGTTTGTTTTGTTTAACGACACCACTGGAGCACACTGATTTCATCAAACATTTGGTAATTTGATAACTATATTGTAGTATTCACATATTAAGTTTCATACTTACTACATCATCTACACATGTATGTATGTATGTAGATATATGTAATAGGTAATTTTGAACATGATAAACAATTAAAATACAAATATATACACAACAGAAACTGAGAATGTGATAGATCTACATTTCCCTTCAGGTTTTTTCATCATATCTTCCTTGCTTGCCAAATTCTTTTTATATTTTCAGGTGCTTGTGTAGTGGGAGGAGTTAGGGCCAAACCCTCCCACCTCCAAAAAACATTTCCGTTTATTTTCAATGTATTTTCTGTCTAGGACACATTGCACCATTTCCTGCAGACATGCCTGTATTCCCAGATTAACACAAATACTGATGTGCATCAGTATGTGTGTATTTATGTTAGTCCCACTTTACATCAATGCGATTTCACGTGCAAGTTTATCGAAACAAGTGCATTTACATAAGAATTGTCCATATATGCGATTCCGCACATGGTTATTCAGCATACTAAAAAAAAAAGTTGATCGATTAGCAAATTGTTCCATGTGGCGACATCATAACATGAAGCCATTAATTTACTTTCGGCTCAAAGTACATGTACATTCCGACAAAATAACATTTTGTATAGTAATCTGTTTGTGAAAACGCACATATGGCAAAGCACATTTGCTCATGCGGAAACGCAAACGATAAAACACGCGCACAATTGCATTGATGGAAAGCGGGTGGCCTTAATGTGGTTTGGTTTGCAGAGCAGAAATAATGACAAAAGAAACATTGGTGGTGATGAAATCTATTTAGGCATCCCATCAAGATTAATTATATACTGAACTCCTTTGAAAACACAACATTCAGATTGGTACAAGTTGTAAAAAAGGAATAAAATGTATAACTGACATTGTAAACTGGATGCTTTCTGGTAGGCAATAAACATTCCAGAAATGTATACATGAGCAAAGGTTATTGTATGTGGTTTATAATAATCTCACATAATTGAAATGTATACATGAACAAAGGTTATTGTATGTGGTTTATAATAATCTGACATAACTGAAATGTATACATTCGATAGCAGTAACATGTATATGTAACAGATAAAAATCAACCTCCACTGAGTGGATTTGAACTACGGACTCTCAGTACGAGAGTACAGCACTCTACCAACTGAGCTAACAGGGAAATTCCCACTAGCTACTGCCAGTAGGAGCACTTTATACCAACACTACTACATATACATAGGCAAGGCTTATTGCACGTGGTCTATAACAACCTTACATATTCGATAGCAGTAACATGTATACATGGGCAAGGCCCATTGCATGTGGTTTACAACAACCTCACATATTTGACAGCAGTAACAAAGGAACATTGGATGATGTGTTTTCAAAGGAATTAGAACGGTATAGTCACAACTCTTCTTTAGAATAAAGTCTGTAAGTGAGCGTTCTTATATGTGTAAATACAGAACTTGGCCACGATACGTGGTGTGGAAACTATACATACATGTATGTACATAATGGTGTATGTGGTTCTGATGATCAGTCAAAACTTAAAACAAAGGTGCATGCATGCATTTTTATGTTACAAGTACTATACAGTAATATACATCAGACATTATCTGGACAACTGGAAACATTGAAATTCAGTTGCCAAGAGAATGCCGAGGCTCCAAACTACATAATATATGTAGATAATGGTATATGTGGTACTGATGTCCAGTCAAAACGTAAAACAAGAACATTCAAAGATTCTCCAGACTGCAGCAAACATTAAATACTGTTGCTGTGTTGCCAAGAAAATGTTGAAGTTTCAAAGTACATATGCATATATACATACACACGATATACATTGTGTGTGTATATATATATATATATATATATATATATATATATATATATATATATATATATATATGCGACACTGATGCCCAGTCAAGGCTTAAAACAAGAACGTACAAACATTCTCTATCGAACATTAAACACAGTTGCCACGCTACCACGAGAATGTTGATGAAACTACATATTGCTGTACGTGCAGCACAAGATATACAATGTAAGTGACACTGATGCCCAGTCAAAACTTAATGGGACTGTTGGAAGTCTGCAGCCATTGTAGGATATTTCTGGCTTGGGCCCGCTTTCCTTTAACGGTTCAGGGCTTCTAGATTATGTTAGCCCCACTCCCATGGCTAATGATATTCAATGTTGGGCTAGTAAATAACTACTATTGCCATGCCTGACGGCTAGTGAAAACAAGTTGTCAAATGCTGCATTTAAGTCTATTTTGTAAATATGAATATGCTGCCCCAACCCCAGCCCCCAATTTTGGTATTTTTAATCTCTTTAGGTAACATTTACAATTATTACTATTAGTAAAATTGTATGAAGTAAAGTAAGGATAGTGAATTTTTAATCCTAGCTAGTAAATTTCTAAAATCACTGATCCCATGGCTAGTGGATTTTGTAAACATTCTAGAAGTCCTGTTGAACGTGAGATTTCGCGTGCATGAGTTTATCGACACAGTGGATTTACATAGTACTTTTTCCATACATGCGATTTCGCATGCTGACATTTAAAGTGCTGGGAAAAAAGTCGACAGATTTTTCCGCACGGTGACCTCACAACATAAAGCATTTACTTTCGACTTACAGTACACTCCGACAATGTCAACTTTTGTATAGTAATCTGCTTGTGAAAACGCAGACATGGAAAAGCACATTTCTGCTCGCAGAAACGCACACGATAAAATATGTGCGGAATCGCGTTAATGGAAATTCAGCCTAATGGAATCTTTTTGACGACTAAAACTGCATATTAATTACCTTTTCCTACTTGAATACCACTACATGTATGTATTACCAGTATGTTTATATCCCATGTATTTGTGGTGATGTAGTCATTTCTCGTTTTACTTTGTAATTGTTTTTCTTTTCTTATGTACAGTGTACATGTATACAAAATTACTGGTAAGAAAAATCTGGTTTGGGCTACTAAAACCCCCTTGTAATGTTAACTACATAAACATTATTAAAAAACCCCAAAATGTAATATGTAATTTTAGTTACCAAAAAGGCTCTGTTAGTCGGAAATATCTTACAAATAAATATAGATCTGTAAACTCATGACAGTCGGTTAAAAAGGAAGAAAGGACATGTACATACATGCTTATTACGTAAATAATAATTAATATATATATATACAGAACAAATCATCAAACATATCTCGACTACACTGTAGTTGTTCAGCAGCATGCAGGTTTCAGAAATTGCTATGTAAAACACACAAGTTCGTACACAATTCTGAAATGTTAACTACATGTATATTGTACTTTGTTTCTTTGTTGAACGACACCACTAGAGCACAATGATTTATTAATCATCGGCTATTGGATATCAAACATTTGGTAATTTGATAACTATATTGTAATATTCACATATTAAGTTCCATACTTACTACATAGAAACATGAATGTATGTATATAGCTATATGTGCATGTAGTAAATATTGTAAGTTGTCTAAACGTACCCAAACCAAAACAAACACAACCAAAGTATACCCATTTTTTTGGGGGGGGGGGGGGGGGGGGGGGGGGGGTTCAAAACATACATTTTGGTCACAACAGACCTGTAAGTTAAAAAAAATAAACAAATATAAATTAGCTTAAAATTAATTTCCATCAAATTTTTATCGAAACATACCCAATATAATTTTATAATTGTTAAAATGACAGCTTGACAAATTTCTGAAAATAGTTAAGGAATTGTTTTACAATATCCTAGCCCCCATATAGTGGGAGTGAAGTATTCAAAAGTGATCCTTTTTGGTTTAAAAGCGCCCTTTTCAATCTATGCATTGATGTAGCCAGGGAGGCATGCCTCTCTCCCTCTAAAAAACAAACAAAAACCACAACAACAACCCCACATAGTTTTTTTTTACGCTCTGTCTTTTATAATGTGCAAAGTGGGAATTCCTTCCCACAGTGTGGGTCACCCCCACCAATATAACACCCAGGTTATGTCACGGATTACTGCACCACCCTTCTTATTTTAGGACTAGGTACAGGCAACGTTACAGGCAACGAGTAATGCCAATAATATTATATTATTATGATTTGTTTTTTATCTTAATTCTGAACAACATACGGGTATGTTTGTGACCAAATAAGAATATTTTTGTAGTCAAAATAAGGGGATGTTTTGTTCAAAAACATTTAAGATTTTTGTTTGGAAACATTTTAACCAGCTCCCATAAAAAATTTAAAAGAAAATATTTCAGGGACTAATTGATCAATGGTCACTAAAATGTTTTTACAAATATTTTCAAACCTTTGTGATCATCATACACAATTACGAGTATATTAATTACCACGATAAAAAGGTTATGATTTTTTTTTAACATACCACATATATATGCACTGTTTTGTAATAAGATTCTTTTTTTTTTTTAATTAAACTAATAACGTATAAATTTAAGTAATTAATATTTAATACAAGTAGTATTTTCATTAGATCTGTATTTAATCTACTATTACGGCAATAATCTTAAATTAATGTAAAATGATTCCGGGTTGTTTTGCTCTGAAACCATTTCAAACCCTGTATTGTTTCGCCCTTAGTCCTATTCACCCTGGGTTGATTCGCCCTAAATCTCATTCATACAGAGTTGTTTCGACCCCAAATTATATGACCTATAATAAACAAAAACATGCTAATTCATGTAAACATCTGCATGTAAGGGTAACATTTTGCCTCGGTTAAGCTTTGAATGATACTGAAATGGACCAGCCATATACATATAACTGATTACAGTGGAGATGAGAAACACAAACGTGCATGTATGCACAGCATAAAAACTAGAGTATTGTGTCGACTATCTTTTATAATATTTACACACTGTTTACATAAAAAATGTGCAAGATCTAAAACACTAAAACACTGTCATACATACATGATGTGTAAATCTGTGGTTTTAGAACAGTTTACAAACATACACAACTGCTATGGTAATTATATAATATTTACTCTGGTAACATTGTTAACAGAAAAGTGCAGGGTTTTTTTAAAATCTAATTTAAAAAGTTTATTTTCTATTTTTTAAGGTATGTGAAAGCCAGTCCAATCCTTCGTACAAGCCATCTCCGTTAGTGGCGCAGGTCGCCTGTATATACCACTGTCGGTTCCGCAGCTGGTGTAGTCCTAGTTTGTCTGTCACTTCGGCTGCCGCCATCGCATTCGGAAGATCCTGTTTGTTACAGAACACAAGCAGTACGGCGTCTCGGAGTTCGTCTTCCTGAATCATTCGGTTCAGCTCATTCTTCGCTTCGTCAACGCGTTCTCTATCGTTGCTGTCCACCACAAAAATCAGTCCTTGGGTGTTCTGGAAATAATGTCTCCACAGCGGTCTGATCTTATCCTGCCCACCCACGTCCCACACAGTGAAGCTAATGTTCTTATATTCAACCGTCTCTACGTTAAAACCGATCGTCGGTATGGTCGTAACTATCTCGCCCAATTTCAGCTTGTACAAAATGGTGGTCTTACCAGCGGCGTCCAGACCAACCATCAAAATTCGCATTTCTTTCGAACCTATGAGGCTCTTGAAGAGTTTGGTGAAGTACGACCCCATGTCTGGTTTCTTACTGTGACAGATACACTTGAGAAATGTTAATACTGACGGAGATACTCAGCCAAATCGTGAAAATTGACAAGACAATACCAAGGACGTGGCAAGTAGGCGTTTCCGGAGAAAACGGAGTTGTCGTTCGTTGATCCTACTAGCCAAACCTCACCAATAGATTTCAATATATCCGCCTGCTTTGAACGTTTGTTGTTAACGTTTGATTTCTGTTTAACGATACCACTAGAGCACAGTGTACCATTGAACAGGTATATTATTTTGAAACTATCCAATTAGATGCTCTTCGTACAATATGTGGTGCTGTCCGGGGAACATTCCATCAGCTACTGTATGAGGGGGGTGGTTTCGGGTAGATATTTTGCTTTATATTTGCCGTATGATAGTGTAATTGTGTGTAAATATAAAAGTGTGCCCCCCCCCCCCCCCCCCCCCCCCCCCCCCACACACACACACATACACACACTTTTTGGCACCTTCCTACGCCACTGATGTAGTTTGAAATAACGATTTGTTAGATTGTCATAATCTTAATTGTAACAGTTGACCATTTGGTGACCCAAACCTGTCTCCAAGAAAATAATGCTATATTAAAATCTGTCCACAACTTCATTATAAATTCGCTCCAGTCAGTGCACCACGATTGGTACATCAAAGGCCATGGTATGTGCTATCCTGTCTGTGGGATGGTGCATATAAAAGATCCCTTGCTGCTAATCGAAAAGAGTAGCCCATGAAGTGGCGACAGCGGGTTTCTTCCCTCAATATATGTGTGGTACTTAACCATATGTCCGACGCCATATAACCGTAAATAAAATGTATTGAATGCGTCGTTAAATAAAACATTTCCTTCTTCTTCTTCATTATAAATAGCAAACATTTTGAGATTAATTAACCATTCACATTCTTTCTCTCCTTTGACATCTACTTCTAAATCGTGTATAACGGTAAACATGGGCGTACATAGGATTTTGAAAAGGGGGGTTCCAAAATAGATTGCAGAGATATTGGGCATATATTTCTATGTTGAGTAAATATAATAATGTCAGATATCAATGTCAGATATATTAAATTATAAAAAAAAACGATTTCGGGGGGGGGGGGGTTCGGTCGAACCCATCCCCCCCCCCCCCCCCCCCCCCCCCCCCCCATGTACGCCCATGGTAAAACATATTAAAACTTGTCCATCCTCTTTACCTTTTCTTCCTTCTATTTGCGCTCTTTGTTAGTACATTTTGACCAGTTATAATCATTATGTTTTATTTGTATTGCATGTATAATATTCATATTGTAAAATGTTGGGAGAGGCTTTAATATAGGCTAACGCCTGTTGGCCAATCCTCAGACCGCTAAACTGTTTCTGCACGGCAATAAATAAAGTTTTTATAACCAACATTCGGTAATTCTGACATTCAGAGAGAGAGAGAGAGAGAGAGAGAGAGAGAGAGAGAGAGAGAGAGAGAGAGAGAGAGAGAGAGAGAGAGAGAACGAATGAATGTGGGTGCTATTTATATATATATATATATATATATATTTTTTTTTTAAATTATTTTCTTTTAATTAATTAATTTATTTAAGAAAATAATTATTGTTTATTTAATTATTTATTTATTTATTTATTCATTATATTTATTCATTTTATTTAGTTCGACGTCCCTTTGTATACTAGTTAATTATTTTATTGTCGACATGGCCCAGTAGCATAATTTTATAAAATGGTACATAATATTATATATGAATGTACTTACAGTACTGTATTTATTTATTAAGGGGTTTTGATTTAGCTTCCACTTTAATTTGCTTGTAATGTATGATACTGTATTCAACTTGGGCTGTGCATTTGTATGTGAGGGATTGAAAAACTAGTTTACAAAAAACGTTTACAATTATTATTTTTTATTATTATTTTAATTCTGACTCGCCTCAAGTGATTGGGTCATAAGATTAAATATACTCAGCGCATCCAATGTTTTTCCCCCTGTCTCAACCAGTGTCCAACGACTGGCATATCAAAGGCTATGGTATGTGCGGTCCTGTCTTTAGAAAATATTTCTTTTGAAGACTACATATCTCAGTTACCGATTAAAAATATATTTAACAATAACCCAGTCCATTATTTAAACAGTTTCTGTTACATTACTACTTTTGTGTGGCAAATTATGACTGCCAAATTCAGGCCCGTAGGAACATAATTATGAAGTGGGTGTATACGCTCTGTGTGTGTGTGTCTGCGTGTGCGTGCGTGTGTGTGTTTGCATGTGCATATGTGTGTGTGTTTGCATGTATGTGTGTGTGTGTCACGGGGATTCTATAATTCCCGTAACTGAATAAACACGATTATCCAAATCTCTCTCCTAACTGTATATCTATTAGATCTCTCTGTAACAGGCGGTTAAACCCTAGTATGGCTCGTCTCTAGGTATGATCAGAGATACGATCTTATATAAAGTATATATTATTATAGCACGTTTAGCTCACTAGAAACACAACAAAACACAATACACTTTGGAATCTGTATTATCCTACGCTGACAAATGTACAGCCGTAGTAGTTAATTAATAACAGCAATAATAACAACCCAGAACTGATCACTTAATTAGTTAATCTCTAGGTGTCTAGTTATACAATATGCGATTCACTTCACCGTTACACCACACCCGCACGTGTGATAATTGAGAAACGCTTCCAGGAGAAGTTAATTAATAAAGGAATTACAACACCATTCCTAACTGGTTAATTTTTAATTAACCCTTACTACTCGTTCAGTAACGTGTGATAATTGAGAAACGCTTCTTGGGGAACTTAATTAATAAAGGAATTACAGCTCTATTCCTAACTGGTTAATTTTTAATTAACCCTTAACTACTCTTTCAGTAACGTGTGATAATTGAGAAACGCTTCTTGGGGAACTTAATTAATAAAGGAAATACAGCTCTATTCCTAACGGGTTCATTTTTAATTAACCCTTAACTACTCTTTCAGTAATCTTGTAACACAGAATTAATACTGGTACCTATTACAATAAAGACAATAACCTACAGTTTACCTAGGTCCACTAGGATGACTGGCTAAGCTTTATATTACCAAATACTGATATAATGTTAGAACAAAAAGTCTACGATTTACTTCGTCAGATGACCGAAGACACTGTCTAAAGA
The DNA here is from genome assembly GCF_016097555.1 of Gigantopelta aegis. Taxonomy (NCBI): domain Eukaryota; kingdom Metazoa; phylum Mollusca; class Gastropoda; order Neomphalida; family Peltospiridae; genus Gigantopelta; species Gigantopelta aegis. The sequence goes on along the minus strand of NC_054699.1, from coordinate 41,901,141 downwards.
ATATTGGTATAATACAGTATTAAAATATTTAAAGTCACATCAATCACATCAAGGTTATACACAGAGCAGAAATGATATTTACCAAAGTCCAAACGGACTAACGTTCCCGGGAAGCTTCCTTTTCGTTCTCCTCGATATCTCTAAAAACTAGCTATTTATTATAAAATCAGAATTCGCCTGGGGGTACAAGGCGGTACCTCCCCCTATCATCTGATATTTCCACCGCGACCAAGCAGTATTATTTCTCTCTGATCGTCAGACTTACTGACGCCATCGTCGCCAAATCACGGTTGTAAAAACCGCACTCGCAGAGGTATTACGTAACTACTCGCCACATGGCCTCCACAGCTGGACTAAGTGCATATTGGAATGCCCGATCGCGCGAAGTATTACGTAACAAGTTGCCCAGCTAGTTAAGTGCATTAGGAACTGCACACGGCCCTCTAACACAATTAAAATCGCCACAGGCGAAACAAATTTAAGCGCATGTTCCGTCACAGTGTGTTTGCGTGTGCGTGCGTGCGTGCGAGCGTGTGTGTATGTTATTTAACAACACCACTATAGCACAGTGATTAATTAATCATCGGCTATTGTATGTCAAACATTTGGTAATTCTGACTCGCAGTCATTAGAGGAAACCCGCTACATTTTTACATTTTTTCATTAGCAGTAAGGAATCGTTTGTATGCACCATCCCACAGACAGGTCTTTGAGCAGATGTGGTGCACTGGCTGGAACGAGGAATATCCCAATGGGTCCACCGATGGGGATCGATCCCAAACCGACTGCGCATCAGGCAGACGCTTTAATATGGGTAATGTTCCGACCCTTCCACAAATAAGGAAGCCAAATTACCTGTAGTTAAGAATGTGTGCTGTCAAACACTCGGTTTGAAACTGATGTAACAGTTTGGTATTAACATAGACCAGGGGCGTGTCGTAGCCCAATCAGTGAAATGGATCCACCGAGGTGGTTCGATCCTGCGACGCAAGCACTGTAACGACAATGACCAATGTAACTGTGGTCTGAGACTGACGGTTTACGGCAGCATGTAATAAAAGTACATGAACCTGCCACAGTGTTTGTTACATGGTGTCAGAAGTGGACCTGAAAAGTAATTTAAAACATTGCAATCATAGATAAATAAGTGTAAATGGTGAAAACAGGTATTTATAAATGTACTTTGATATTGCAACGGCAATACTTAGAACGGCGTCAAAGTCAAATATTCCTACTTTGCAAATGACACGTGAAACACCGGAACGGACTGGAAACCGCCAAAATCAACCGTGCACGTCTGCAGGTGTGCTGATAATTGTTAAATCAACTTAAGAACATTGACAATAAATAATAATATAAAAAAAAGAACAGGACACATTCACTGTATTTTACACATTTCGTTGTCATAAAACGAACATGGCTGTATATAATGGCAATAAACCCACAATGAATTGGCAAGCTGTCCACCTCCATAAAGAGTGGAAGAGGTTCCAACAACATTGTACTTTCACATTTAATGGTCCACTCGCAACTAAAACTGAAGCACAAAAAGTGAACTATCTGATGACTTACATCGGAGACAAGGGGCGTGAAATATACAACACTTTCACTTGGATACCCGAAGATGAAAACACACCGGCAGAAAATCAAACTCTAGAAGGTGTTTATGCTAAATATGAAGCATATGTTGCTCCAAGAAAAAAACTAATTCGCGCAACTGTTAACTTTAATCGTCGAAAGCAGGAAGTTGGCGAAAAATTTAATAACTTTGTAACAGATCTGCGTATTCTTGTGAAAGACTGCGGCTATGCAGAAGAAGAACGGATGGTGCGTGATGCTATAGTTCTGCGCTCTGTACATGATACTGTAAGGAAAAAATGTCTTGAAAAAGGAGATACTCTGACATTGGAAATGGCAATAAATATTGGCCAAAACCACGAAATGTCACAGGAAAGTCTCAAAGCTATCAATGACGAAGATCCCAAAGTTCATACAGTACGTGATAAGCGATATTCTAAAAAGAAGACAGAACAACATGGATCTAGGTCAAGACATGGCACTAGTAAGTGGCACAAACAAACACCATCACCTAAAGCCTGCACAAAGTGTGGCTACAGCAACATACATAAGGAATGTCCGGCAAGAAATAGCAAATGCAATTTTTGCCATAAACGAGGACACTACGAAAAAGTGTGTAGAAATAAACTAAAGACACACATTGTTGATGAAATGTATTCCACAGGTAGCTCATCTGAGGATTATGATTCTGATTCATTTTCTCATGAAATCAACATAATCTCAAATGAAGAGGCTGAGAAAACTGACTGGTGGGAAGAAGTGAAAATCAATGGAAAGAAGGTCCTGTTCTAAATAGATACAGGTGCATCCCAATCGCTACTTCCATACAAGTTATTCAAAAGCCTGAACTGCAAGGAACCATTAGTGCCTACTAAAACAAAGTTTCAATCATACACTCATCACCTGATACAAGTGGATGGACAAATAACACTACCGATTTGTTACAAAAATAGATGTGTAGATGTGAAATTTTATGTTGTTCGCATAGACCAGAAGCCACTCTTGTCTGGAAAAGCAAGTAAACGACTAGGTCTCATAGAGCGAATACACACGATGTCAGATATCAAGGATATGTATCCTGAGTTGGAAAAGACAACCGGAACACTACCCGGAACATATTCAATTAAAATTGATCCAACCGTACCACCTGTTGTACATGGACCACGAAGGCAACCACAAGCATTGCACAAGCAAATTGTTGAAAAAGCTTAAAGAGATGGAAAGCCAAGGTCACATTGTGAAAGTGACAGCCCACTGACTGGGTCAGTTCTATGGTCACGGTGGTCAAGAAGGGAAAAGTTCGTATTTGCATAGATCCAAAGGATCTAAACAAAGCAATACGTCGTGAGAACTATCCAATTCCTACTGTCGAGGAAGACGTAGCATCTATGCCAGATGCGAAAGTATTTTCGGTGATAGATGCAAAATCTGGTTTTCTATAAATCAGGCTGAATTACGAGTCCAGTTTGCTCACAACCTTTAATACACCGATTGGACGTTATCGTTGGCTCCGTCTTCCCTTTGGAATCAAATCAGCACCAGAAATGTTTCAGCGTATCATGGATACAATGCTGGAAGACGTTGAAGGCGCAAGAGCTATAATGGATGATATTATAGTTGCAGCAAAATCACCACAATAACATGATCGGATCATGAAAGCAGTGATCACAAAAGCGACTGAGTGGAACTTGAAGCTTAACTTTGATAAATGCCAGATAAAACAATCCCAAGTGAAATATGTGGGACACTTGGTCACAAAACAAGGTCTCAAACCCGATCCGGATAAAGTCCGAGCGGTCCTGGAAATGCCTACACCTGAGAGTAAGGAGGATACTCGTCGATTCCTTGGATTTGTTCAATACCTGTCAAAGTTTCTGCCTAGCATGAGCTCAGTCGACTCTCCACTCCGAGAACTCACACGAAAAGATGTAGAGTTTCACTGGGACAAACCCCAAGAACAAAGCTTTCAGAAACTGAAAGAAATGTGCTGTACTGCACCAGTGTTGACATACTATGATGTACACAAAGGACTATCTATTCAATGTGATGCAAGCAGTTATGCTGTAGGAGGAGTGCTACTTCAAGAAGGTCGCCCAGTTGCTTACACGTCGCGTGCTTTAACTGATAATGAATCGAAGTATGCCCAGATTGAAAAAGAAATGTTGGCAATTTTGCATTGTGGTAAAAAGTTTCATCATTTCATTTTCGGCAAATATGTGAAAGTTGAAACAGACCACAAACCATACAAGCTATTTTTGCAAAACCATTGCTGTCAGCACCAATGAGATTACAAGCCATGATGTTGAGGCTGCAACCATACGACCTTGAAGTCAAATACAAGCCAGGAAAAGATATTCCACTTGGTGATGCACCAAGTCGTGCAAATCTGCCTGAAGCAGAACCAGATGTTGAACCAATAATGGTTAACATGATCGACTACATTGCGGTATCTCCGACCCGATACAAACAGTTTCAGCAGAGAACTGCCAATGAATTGAATGAACTCCATGGCATGATACTGAAAGGTTGGCCTGATACGATAGAGGAAACACCTCACTGCATCAGACCATACTGGACAACAAGAGACGAACTTTCAGTTGCTGATGGTATTATCTACAAAGGCATGAGAATTGTTGTACCACCATCAATGAGATCAGACATGCTCGCACAGATTCATGAGTCTCATCTTGGCATCACAAAGTGCAAGCAACGAGCACGTGAGGCACTCTACTGGCCAGGAATCAATCAACAGATTGAAAATATTGTAAACGATTGTGTAAAGTGCAACACGTTTCAAAACAAGCAGCATTCTGAATCACTCATTCCGACACTTATTCCCAACTTGCCGTGGAATGAGTTGCGTCAGACATATTTGAATTCGGACATATTCATTATCTGTTGACAATGGACTACTACTCCAAATTTATTGAAGTGGATCCTCTACATGATCTTTCAAGTTCTGCAACGATCGATGCCATCAAATCACAGTTCAGTCGTCATGGCATCCCAGAGAAGTTGAAAACTGACAATGGACCTCAGTTCTCATCTCGCGAGTTCTTAATGTTCTGTGAAGATTACCAAATCGAACATACTACGTCTTCTCCACACTATCCACAGTCAAACGGTGAGGCTGAGAGAGGAGTTCAGATAGTGAAACGACTATGGGAGAAAACTCCAGACAAACATCTAGCACTACTAGATTACCGTACAACTCCCTTGTCCAGTTGTGGCTTATCACCAGCTCAACTGTTGATGAGTTGTAGACCAAGGAACAAACTTCTAACAGCTCGAGAATTGCTAAAGCCAAGGACACACAGTCCAACTGAAGTGAAGAGACTATTAACTAAAGACAAAAACAAACAGCAGCATTACTACAACACAAAAGCTGGGAAAGTTTTACCAGTACTTGTTCCTGGTGATCCCGTAAGAATGTTACCCTTTCCAGGATCCAAGCTTTGGTTACCAGCAAAGGTTGTTGATCACCACAATTCTCCACGATCTTATATTGTCGAATACAACGGAAAAAAATACAGACGTAACAGAAAACATCTTCATCTGTCAAGATACAGAGCCAGGGAACAAGATCTTCACTTGTCGACTGTCTGTAATGATTTGGTACAGAGCGAACCAAAACAAATGCCAAACTCGAATATTGTTGGTCCACCTAAACAAGCCAAAGTGTCGACCAAAGATCAGTCAGAAAAGAGACCCATAAATAAACCTTTGGAAAGTGTCGTCGAAAAGTGTATCCTTTCCAAAACTCCAAACATCTTGATTAAACACAAAGTGCAAAGTGATTCAGTGCGACCATCAGTTGTAACTCATTCTGGTCGTATCAGCAAACCACCAGTTCGCATGGATGTGTAATTAGTTTTAAACTAATAAGAGATTCTAAAATATTTGTGTTCAAGTTCTCCAGTGTGATTTTCATGTGCAAATTGTCTTGTTATAATTAACAAAGTTTTGTGTTCATTTTCAGAGATGACTTTATGCCGATTAACATTTTGTTATCTGTGACAATAATTCTTTTTCTAGAAATGTATAAGTTATAACAGCAACATTTTTGTTTTATTTAGTGCAACTTTGGAACTGAACAAAGGACAAAAACATTTATTGTTCACATAGCTTTTATTTACAAATATTATTGAAACTGGTTCAATTATCTTGAAAGAAAAAAAAAGAGATGTAACGACAATGACCAATGTAACTGTGGTCTGAGACTGACGGTTTACGGCAGCATGTAATAAAAGTACATGAACTTGCCACACGTGTTTGTTGCAAGCACCTCAGGCGAGTTCTCAAATTAAATTGTACACCGGTTCGTACAGGCCTGAAATTGCGACACCGCTGCTGCACAGAGGCGGACCTAGGGGAGATTGCAGGGGTCTGGCCCCCCCTAAATTTTGCGATAGTTCTAATTTTATTATATATTAATTTTCATTTTTTTACGACCCTGTGCATATAAAAGATCCCTTGCTGCTAATCGAAAATACCCCCCCCCCCCCTCGCCTGCTACCGACTTGGTCGGGCTGCTGGTGCTCCCTTGCACCTTGTGCCCATGACAGGCGTGCGCTACAACAGCTTGTTCTGAATATGCACGTAAAACCCTATGACCTGACCTGACCTGACCTAATCAAAAAGAGTAGTCCATGAAGTGGCGGCAGCGGGTTTCCTCTCTCAATATCTGTGTGGTCCTTAACTATATGTCTGACGCCATATAACCGTAAATAAGTGCGTCGTTAAATAAAACATTTCTTTCTTTTTCTTCTTCTTTCCCTCAAATGATGTTTGTTTTGTAAAGTATGGATTTTGTGTATAGAGAATAGTTTTCATAAATTATCTTGTTTCCGGATATTTAATAAGACTGGCATTTTAATATTACTTCGCGCTCTGTTAGCATATGACGAACTTTCCAGTCGATATTAAATAGACGCGACCCCAAGCGGGAAAACACCCTAATTACTGTTTTAGAAAATGGCGACTGGAGGACCCCGCGATCGATTGCTGCAACTAGAACGTATTGAACGCGACATAGCATCGTCCATACAGAGTGCAGGTATTTCAGGAAAAATAACAGAACACATTTAAATTAAAGAACTTCATTATTATGACACTATAGCAGTGTGACTATTGTGTTGTTATATTCAATACGGATACAGTTATGTATTTACCCCCCACACACACACACACACCGCACCGATGTTCCTAACCAGCAATGGTTCTCGGACCAAAGCATTAACCCGAGGAGTTGTTGTTTAGGAGAAACACTGTCCCCTTCCATCATTTTGAAAAAAAAAGATGACCATCATAATGACACATTGCACACCTAGTTCGCCACACACACACAGTGACACACACACATGCATACACACGAATCCGAGTCGTTTCGCCCGAAAACCATTTCAAACTCTGCATTGTTTCGCCCTTAGTCCTATTCACCCAGGGTTGCTTTGCCCTAAATGTTGTTCGTACCGTGTCGTTTTACCCCCCCCCCCCCCCCCCCCCCCCACAAATTAATATATTTATTATAGTTTTGAAGTCTTTTTTTTTCCTTCTGTTTATTCAGTACCCATGATGTTATTTTTGTTCACTGTTCCCATGTGCAATGTTTAACTGCAATAAATCTTATCTTATTTTACCAAAACATCAGCTGGGTATGTAGTATATTTAATAAGAAACCACAGCACATCAGTAGTATGCAGTGTGACTGTTCATAAATTAATTATTAATGTGAATACATTGTCTGTATATTATCAAAAAAATAGGGCGAATTGAAATATGGGGCGAAACAACTCGGTTAGAGGTACGAATCAACCCTGCTCATAACGACTTGGGTGAACTAGTAATAAGGGTGAAAGTCCTGTTACCCACACACACACACACACACACATACAGATATACAGACACATACACACACACACACAGATACAGATACACACACACATACAGAGACACACACACAAACAGACACAGACACACACACACATGCACAGACACACACACACACACACACACACAGATACACACACATCCAGAGACACACACACACACAGATGCACACACACAGACTCAGATACACACACACAGGCACACACACATATACACACACACACACACACAGATACACACACAGATACACACACAGACACACGCACACGCACAGATACACACAAGGATAAAACTATTGATCATCGATTTCACAAACTGCATAAGGCTAACAAATATATTCTATATTTTTTAGTTACATTTAACAAAATTAAATATTTTCCAATTGGTTAACAACTCAACAACATGGATATTAAATGAAACCATTCTAACAAACTAATGTGTAACACAATCCAGTAAATGGATAAAGTAATTTTGTTTCTAACTGCGTTCAGGCACATGCATTTGGAGATTGAACCACCTCAGTGTATACATTCAGCTGATTGGGTTTTTTCTCGTTCCAACCAGTGCACCACAACTGGTCAAAGGAGGGCTAGCTCTGCCACTTGCCAAATTTGCCAATTGCGAATTTCTAAAACAATTGGCGATCATTTTGTTATGTAATAATTGGTATTTTGTTAATAAATAACCAAGTTTCTGCAATTGTTTAACTTCAATTTAGATAATTTGGCAAAATGTTCTGTCTACCCAGAGCTAGCCCTGCAAAGGCTGTGGTATGTGCTGTCTGTATGAATGTGCATATATATATATATATAAAAGATCCCTTGCTGCATTAGGAAAAATGTAGCGGGTTTCCTCTGATGACTACGGGTCAGAAATGACCAAATGTTTGACATCCAATAGCCGATGATTAATTAATCAATATTCTCTAATGGTGTCATTAAGCAAAACAAACTCTTTTATATATATGCATTTGGAAAAATAACCTTTTTGTACATGTACAGTTTTTAATTTAACATTTTTAAAGCCAAGTGCTACATGAGAAAATGGATGGACACTTTCACTGATATTTTTAAAAGGAAAAATATAGTTTGTCAAGAGCAGTCATTTCACCTCTTGTTCCTCCATGTTTGCTAAACTCATTCCTTCTTATAGATACTACATACATGCACCCAATGGGCCATCCTCCTACAAAAATGGGGTAAAGCGCTCACTTGATGTGCGTTCAGTTTAGGATCGATCCCCGTCAGTGGACCCATTGGGCTATTTCTCGTTTCTCGTCTGTGGGATGGTGCATATAAAAGATCCTTTGCTGCTAATCGAAGAGAGTAACCCATGAAGTGACAACAGCGGGTTTCCTCTCTCAATATCTGTGTGGTCCTTAACCATATACATGTCCGACGTCATATGACTGTAAATAAAATGTGTTGAGTGCGTCATTAAATAAAATATTTCCTTCCTTCCAATTAAAATTGAGGAAATTGTATAAAAGCAGAAAGTTTGTAATTATATATATATTTTTTTAAGGCTTAGCATTACAAGAACTGTCGAAGGAGAAACCCATCCCGAAACAGGTTGAGAGTCATACGACACTGTTCCTCAAAACACTGCAGGAAGTGGAGACGGGTCTCACATCCCAGATCCAGTATCTCACACAGGTGTCTACAGGTAAAATAACCTCTCTGATCCAGTATCTCGCACAGGTTTCTACAGGTAAAATAACCTCTGATCCAATATCTCACACAGGTTTCTACAGGTAAAATAACCTCTCTGATCCAATATCTCACACAGGTTACTACAGGTAAAATAACCTCTCTGATCCAGTATCTCACACAGGTTTCTACAGGTAAAATAACCTCTCTGATCCAATATCTCACACAGGTTTCTACAGGTAAAATAACCTCTCTGATCCAATATCTCACACAGGTTACTACAGGTAAAATAACCTCTCTGATCCAGTATCTCACACAGGTTTCTACAGGTAAAATAACCTCTCTGATCCAATATCTCACACAGGTGTTTACAGGTAAAATAACCTCTCAGATCCAGTATCTCACACAGGTTACTACAGGTAAAATAACCTCCCAGATCCAGTATCTCACGCAGATTTCTACAGGTAAAATAACCTCACAGATCCAGTATCTCACACAGGTTTTTACAGGTAAAATAACCTCACAGATCCAGTATCTCACACAGGTTTCTACAAGTAAAATAACCTCTCTGATCCAGTATCTCACACAGGTTACTACAGGTAAAATAACCTCCCAGATCCAGTATCTCACGCAGATTTCTACAGGTAAAATAACCTCACAGATCCAGTATCTCACACAGGTTTTTACAGGTAAAATAACCTCTGATCCAGTATCTCACACAGGTGTCTATAGTTAAAATAACCTCTCTGATCCAGTATCTCACACAGGTTTCTACAGGTAAAATAACTTCTCTGATCCAATATCTCACACAGGTTTCTACAGGTAAAATAACCTCTCTGATCCAATATCTCACACAGGTTACTACAGGTAAAATAACCTCTCTGATCCAGTATCTCACACAGGTTTCTACAGGTAAAATAACCTCTCTGATCCAATATCTCACACAGGTTACTACAGGTAAAATAACCTCTCAGATCCAGTATCTCACACAGGTTACTACAGGTAAAATAACCTCTCTGATCCAATATCTCACACAGGTTTCTACAGGTAAAATAACCTCCCAGATCCAGTATCTCACACAGGTTACTACAGGTAAAATAACCTCCCAGATCCAGTATCTCACACAGGTGTCTACAGGTAAAATAACCTCTCTGATCCAGTATCTCACACAGATTTCTACAGGTAAAATAACCTCCCAGATCCAATATCACACAGGTTTCTACAGGTAAAATAACCTCCCAGATCCAGTATCTCACACAGGTGTCTACAGGTAAAATAACCTCTCTGATCCAGTATCTCACACAGGTTTCTACAGGTAAAATAACCTCTCTGATCCAGTATCTCACACAGATTTCTACAGGTAAAATAACCTCCCAGATCCAGTATCTCACACAGGTTTCTACAGGTAAAATAACCTCCCAGATCCAATATCTCACACAGGTTACTACAGGTAAAATAACCTCCCAGATCCAGTATCTCACACAGGTGTCTACAGGTAAAATAACCTCCCAGATCCAGTATCTCACACAGATTTCTACAGGTAAAATAACCTCCCAGATCCAATATCTCACACAGGTTTCTACAGGTAAAATAACCTCCCAGATCCAGTATCTCACACAGGTGTCTACAGGTAAAATAACCTCTCTGATCCAGTATCTCACACAGGTTTCTACAGGTAAAATAACCTCCCAGATCCAGTATCTCACACAGGTGTTTACAGGTAAAATAACCTCCCAGATCCAGTATCTCACACAGGTGTCTACAGGTAAAATAACCTCCCAGATCCAGTATCTCACACAGATTTCTACAGGTAAAATAACCTCCCAGATCCAGTATCTCACACAGGTTACTACAGGTAAAATAACCTCTCAGATCCAGTATCTCACACAGGTTTCTACAGGTAAAATAACCTCTCAGATCCAGTATCTCACACAGGTTTCTACAGGTAAAATAACCTCTTAGATCCAGTATCTCACACAGGTGTCTACAGGTAAAATAACCTCTCAGATCCAGTATCTGACACAGGTTTCTACAGGTAAAATAACCTCCAATATTCAGTATCTCACACAGGTTTCTACAGGTACAATAACAAGTCTAAAGTGGTAAAATAACAAGTCTACACAGTTAAGATAGTGTATCTACACAGGTGAAATAACATGTCTACACAGGTACAATAACGAGTCTACACAGGTGAAATAACATGTCTACACGGGTACAATAACGAATCTACACAGGTGAAATAAAAAATCTACTCGGTTAAAAAAATGAATCTACACAGTGATGTGCCAATGATTGTTTATAATTGAAAACTGATCGGTTGGACGGTACTGAGTTAATGAATGATTATAAAAATCCATAATTGATTGTCGCAGAATTTTTTTAAAAGTGTGTCATTGTTCTTCCAGGGGGCGGGATGTAGCTCAGTGGTAAAGCGCTCACCTGATGTGCGGTTGGTCTAGAATCGATCCCTGTTGGTCAGCCCATTGCACCATGACTGGTGTATCAAAGGCCATGATATGTGCTATCCTGTCAGTGGGATGGTGCAGATAAAAGATGCTTTGTTACTAATGAAAAAAAATGTAGCAGGTTTCCTTTTTATGACTGTCAAAAATGACCTTATGTTTGACATCCAATAGCCGACGATTAATAAATCAATGTGCTCTAGTGGTGTCGTTAAACAAAACAAACGTTTTGTTCCTCCAGTTAATTTTTGTATACATGTACTTACTTTTTGCGACACCCAATAGCAGATGTGTATTTGTTGGCTGGGGTGTCGCTAAACATTCATTATTCCAGGGCACAATATTTCACGAGAACCATTGTTCTGTTTGCGGGTCGGTTGCACAACTTTAAAATCATGAGAACCGCCAATCGGTTACGTGGTGAACAATTACATTCTAAAATTAAAAGTACCATGTATCAGTAAACTAAGGAAAGTGAAAATCAGTTTATGTTTTTAAATACATTTGAACCACCAATGTAACACAGAACCGTATAGTTCAAGTGTTTTAGGATTAGGTAGGCCTAACTCATCGGTAACGAGAACTATATTCACATAACCGAACAATCGGTTACCTAAGTAAAACTCACGTGAAGTGATTTCCGGTTACCTAAGATTTTGAAATATTGTTCCCTGTTATTCATTGTTCCTTCAGTTTTCGATTACTCGTCGATTACATGTATATTGTAACCGTGTTTTCATAAGTACACTCGCATACGGTTACCTAAATAAAAATGATAATCGGTTATTACTGTCTCCAGTTTCGATTATGGGCTTCATGTATGTTGTGTGTTTTCATATACATAATACATACATACATCATAAAACTAAATGTTTCAAACCAAAATATTCCCTTACTCCATGCTTACAAATATATTGATAGTGAGACCCCTGGAATCCCCCATCCCCACCCCTATCCACCCACCCTACAGATCTCACTCCACCCACCCTACATATCTCACTCCACCCACCCTACAGATCTCACTCCCATTGGGACAAACTCAAACCTTTCGACAAACTCAAATTGCACTTTTTAGAATTTTGTTAACCCCCCCCCCCCCCCCCTCCAATTACAAAATCTCGGATTAGCCCCTGGATATGTAGCTTGTTTTCATTAATTTCAACCTATTTTAGTGCTTATATCCTACTAAGGTTCAAGCACGCTGAACCAGGCACACACCTCAGCTATCTGGGCTGTCTCTCCTGGACAGTGGGTTAGTTGTTAGTGAGAGAGAAGAGGCTGTAGTGTTCTTACACCTACCCATTGAGTCGTTTAAACTCGCTCTGGGTGGGAGACGGTACCGGGCTGCGAAACCCTGTCAGGGTATGACAAATGTTTTTAAAAGTCGGTAGCCACAGGGATAGTGGGTTTGTAAATTCCACTAGCCCACCAAAATAAAGCACTAGCCCAAATTTCGTATAATTACAACACACTTTATATAAAGAAAAAAAAAGAAAGACATCTTTTAATTAACGACACACTCAACACATTTTTATTTACGGTTACATGGCGTCAGACATATGGTTAAGGACAACACAGATTAGCAGCAAGGGATCTTTTATATGCACCATCCCAAAGACAGAATATTACATACCACGGCCTTTGATGTACCAGTCGTGGTGCACTGACCACTTTATATAAGGCTGAAAAACAATGTTTCAAGGAACCCAACCCCTATAGTACAGGCTGTTCCTACTAGCCGTATGTCGGATGGTTTAACCATATAACACCAGTGCTCTACAAAGCAAGTTCAAATTTACTCTTCCCTGGCCAGTAAAGTATAATATTTTAGTCGTCAGCCACTTATATTTAGTAGCCAGCTAATATATACTTGTAATTAAATCGGTTCATCTGCCATTTTATGACACATTGCTAATGTTGTAATTGTTATTAGGAATGCATTCGAATGAACTCGTGAAGAGGTGATTCTTAGTTGTTAAATAGTAATTACAAGTTACTGTTTGTGTCCGGTTCCACTAAAACAGTGAACGACTATTAACTATCATTATCAAATTCCGTACCCAATAATTGTATTAAACAAATTTAAGCGAATTACTATTTTAATGGCACTGCTAAGATATGCATTTAAATTGCAGTACTCATTAAAAGTTAAATAAAAGCATTGTGATAATATCTACCATGATTCAACGTGTTACTAGTAGTTACCAATCGGCTACCTTGCTTTTGGGTTAAATAATATTTATTTTCGTCACATACTGCCTTGTAAATCCATAAATACTGTTTTGTAAATAGTCGTGTCTTTAAAGCTGTCTAAAGTCGAGTCATGAAATTAGAAACAAGTTTTCATCCTCCAACTGGTGAACATGACTTCCGACGTGACTGGAAAAGTCGTTACCGTGGAGGGACTCGTCATCACGATAAGCACGAGACGATTGGAGCGCAGCATAACACATATACAAGTCAACATTTAAAATAATTAACGTTTGAGTTTCAAACAGACAAGTAGAGACATACAGTGGCTCAACAATCTCATTTTAATACATAAATAAAACCTGGCTCTAAAGGGGACAGGACCGACTTGGTCTAAAACTGAACTGGGGCCGAATTATTTCCAAACGCTTGATATTCAAGTTAAGGGAGATAACATCATAACGAAGTATTACCTCCCGCTTAACGTCGCCTTGTTTACTCTTGGATACTAGAAAATCGTTATTCATAGTCCGATTAACATGTCTCAAACAAACTACCCATAGAAAACACATTTTATGGAAGATACATTGCTATTGGTCCACAGTGTTTTCCGATGTCCAGTTTTGTTTACAGATTAAAGTAAAATTATTGGACAGTCGCCAACTGGTGAATGTGATTTTATTTTTTAGACGCCAGGGAATGTTTTAGTCGCCATGGCGAGTATTTTACTCGCTTTGTAGAGCACTGAACACCACCAAGGCAGGTGGCTTGTTTTCTATTCTTGTCCTGTACAAATTAGCATATTTTTGTTTTCTTTCTTTAGGCCAGCCACATGAAGGATCATGTTACTCAGCTCAGAAAGATTTACAGATGGCGTACCACCGGCTGGAACATGTGAAAAGTCGTTTGGCAGAGCTCGACAAGATTCGCTTAGAACACTTGAGACAACAGGGACAGATGATCCGCAGCTATTCGCTACCGGAAGTTCAACCTCATTCTCAATAACAACAAGTGAATGGTTGAAACAAAGCAATCGGATTGGTCAGTAGGCCAACATACAGTTGAAAGAATGAATCTCATTGGTCAGTTTTCCAATGTACATTTAAAAGAATCAGTTTGATTGGTTAGTCTGCCAATGTACAGTTGAAACTGCCAGTCTGATTGGTCTCAGTCTGCCTACATACAGTTGAAGAACCCATCTGATTGGTCAGTCTACCAAAGTACAATTGAAACAAGTCAATCTGATTGGTTGATTGGTTAGTCTACCAAAGACTTCTGGTGTCATCTTGCAAGATTGAATGCCATTGATCAGTTTGCAAAAGATTGCAGGGGATGCAACATTTAAAAAGGGTTTGACCAGTATTCACGAATGGAGTGACCCCAATAAAATGCCACCAGCTGTATAAAAACTACACAGCATGCATTTTATGTATGACAGTCTTACCCAGAAAGACTTGGCCAAGCAAAATATTACTAAAGCAATGAATTCATTGTATTTAGTTGCAAACTGGATTTTTCGAAGTACGTCGAAAAGGTGTGTGCGTATCAGTTTGTGTGTGTGGGGTGGGGGATGGGGTACGTTGGGCATTGTGTGCGTGTTAAGATCATCAGCAACCTATCCCTCCCTGGATCCATGCCTAGAATGGAGCACCTGGTATACTATTACTACTACAGTCTGCCCCATCATTCTATAAAACAGTTTTTTGTCAATAATTTCAGTTTGGTTTGGTGGAAGAAGAAAAGTAAGTGTTTTTGGAAATAACACGAAAATACTAAAAAAAAATGGTTTGCAGTTTACAAATCATTCGGCTCAGAAATAAATAACTTGTAGTAAATTTCATAGTATGAAAAAAGGCATTCCCTGTGGGACGGACTATAATGGTATTAACTAGATAATGGTATAGTATAAACCTGATGTTACTGATTACTTGCCTGGAGAAAGCTCCTGTTAGAAGGATATAGGATATCCGTACTGAGAGTGTAATTTGTGAACAAATAGGACGTAGATATTACACACAAGATGCGACCCCCCCCCCCAAAAAAAAAAAAAAAAAAAAAAAAAAAAAGAAGAAGAAAAGGAGTTTGTTTTGTTTAACGACACAAAACTAAAGTCCTAATTCATCACCATCATACCCAATTTTGTTTATTTATTATTATTATTATTATATATGTTGGTTTTTTTTGCAGATTATATATCTTTAATGAAAAACTGTGGACTTTAAACCTGAAAACTGTGAATATTATGATGAACTGTCACTCGGTATGAACAACAGATATAAATTTAGATATAAAATACCGTAAAGCCTTCAGTAGACGCCTGTCTTACATAAAGACTAATGGACGGTCGGTATTGGATTGCCAGTGTAAGCATCTTTGGTTAAGGGGGACATAGCGCAGTGGTTGGTCTGGGATCGATCCCCGTCGGTGGGCCCATTGGGCCATTTCTCGTTCCAGCCATTGCACCAAGACTGGTATATCAAAGGCCATGGTATGTACTACCCTGTCTGTGGGATGGTGCATATAAAAGATCTCTTGCTGCTAATCGAAAAGAGTAGCCCATGAAGTGATGACAATATCTGTGTGGTCCTTAACCATACATGTATGTCTGACGCCATATAACCGTAAATAAAATGTGTTGAGTGCATCGTTAAATAAAACATTTCTTTTAGGTTGCATACCACCATTAATTACTCCATGCAGTTCTTCTTCTTCTTCAAACGCACATACAGGGACACCAGTAGCTTGAACAAATGCTGCTGTGTGTTGCAGGTTTCCTTGGGGCCGCATAGTTTCTCCTTCAGGGGTTCATCTGAAGGCCAGACTGCTTTTCTTCTGGTCCTGGTAGTGGGGTCAGTGCTGTTTGTGTTGTGTGGTTAACGAGTGAATGTGCGTTGAGCTGTGGTTAACATCTCCCTACAAGTAGGGGTAGGACATAGCCCAGTGGTAAAGCGCTCGCATGATGCGCGGTCGGTTTAAGATCGATTCCTTTCAATGGGGTCTATTGGGTTATTTTTCGTTCCAGCCATCGTACTACGTCTGGTATATCAAAGGTTGTGGTATGTGCTATACTGTCTGTGGGATGGTGCATATGAAAGATCCCTTGCTACTAATAAAAAAATGTAGCAATTTTCCTTTCTAAGACTGGTGTTTTGTTTAACGACACCTCTAGAGTACATTGATTAATAAATCATCGGCTATTGGATGTCAAACATTTGGTAATTTTGACGTATTAAAGAGGAAACACGCTGCATTTTTTCCAGTAGTAGCAAGAGATCTTTTATATACACCATCCCACAGACATGATGGCACATACCACGGCCTTTGATATACCATTCGTGGTGCACTGGCTGGAGAAAGGAATGGCCCAATGGGTCCACCAATGGGGATCGATCCTAGACCGTCCACTGGGCTACGTCCCGCCTCTGTCACTCGATATAAACAACAGATATAAAATACATGTACCTTAAATCCTTTCAATAGAAGCCTTCCTCGATTAAAAGACGGGTCTTGGAGCGAAAACAAATAGTGGTGTGCCTTACGTAAAGACCAGGGGGCGAGGCATAGCGCTCGCTTGATGCACGGTCGGTCTGGGATCGATCCTCGTCGGTGTACCCATTGGGCTATTTCTCGTTCCAGCCACTGAAGGGGTGGTAGTATTTATATCCGTGGTGTATATGTTGATTGATACGCTGCAGGTATGAGTTGGCACATGTTGGTTTATCTTTAAACAATATTTATTAACCATTAAATATACGGTTTTGGGGTTCGACCAACATGCATAAGCCTATATTGAGGCCTCTCCCCAAATTTTTCAAATACAAAGATGACAAATTTAATGAATTAATATTTGTAAACAAGTCACATATGTTACTATTGTCATCTATGGGATTTGATTTGGTGGTATACACCCTTTAAGGCCCAAAACACACCGATGATGGGTTTGGGTATGTATAGTGTGGCTGTCAAAACAGCACATAGCCGTGTGTTTTGTCACTTTCGTTTTTGTTTTGTTTTGTTTTTTCAAACCCAGCTGTGGTGTGTTTTGAGCCTAGATTTGTCTACTAAAGCATAGGCAGTAATGATAATATCAATATATGTTGTTATCCCTCGCCCCCCTCCCCCATAAAATGGGAGCCCGTACGGCTATGATGATAAACAAAAATTTCAAAGATCATTTCAGCCATTTGTTTAACGACACCACTAGAGCACATTCATTTATTAATCATCGGCTGTTGAATGTCAAACATATGGTCATTTTGACACAGTCATAGAGAGGAAACCCGCTACATTTGTTTTTCATTAGCAAGGGATCTTTTATATGAATCATCCCACAGACAGGATAGCACGTACCACGACCTTTGATATACCAGTCGTGGTGCACTGGCTGGAACGAGAAATAGCCCAATGGGTCCACATACGGGGGGGGGGGGGGGGGGGATCGATCCCGAACCGACCGTGCATCAAGCGAGCGCTTTACCACTCGATTTTTACGCTGCGCTGGCTCTGCACATGCACGACAACAAATAATCGAGGTTTGCAATAAGCAACATTGGACAGTTATTGTACCATAGGCGGATTCAGGGGGGAGGAAGTGGGGTGGGGTGGGTTGGTGGTGTCATTTCCATCTCATCCCTTAGATATTTAAAATCATAGGTGACAGATGGGCGCTTCTCTTACGCTACAACCTAGATATAGTCTGTCACCAACCAGATTAAATACACCCGAGCTACGCCATGCTACGTTGAAGTTACACGCCACTGACGTGGTAGTCTGTTACCGGCATTAGAGTTTAAACACGCTACATTTTGTCCAGTTGTAGCAAGGGATCTTTGTAGCGGGTTTCCTCTGCTGACTACGTGTCGGAATTACCAAATGTTTGACATCCAATAGCCGATGATTAATTAATCAGTGTACTGTAGTGGTGTCGTTAAACAACAACAAACTGATCTACACAGGGAGTCCATTCTGCAAGGTATACCTGCTGCACACGTGCTCTCAGCATGGGTCATTGCCAATTGTCAAGAGAAACGTTATCTATCATATTATATATATCATGCGATAACAACTCCAAAACATTCTGGGTTTAGCCAGTGTACTCCGACGATCATGATCGCTCTCTCGGTCTTACTTTGTGTATGTATGTATGTATGCCCACAAATGACTGTCAGGTCAGATGTCGGGAATTAACGTGCTTATATCAATTTAATGTTCAAGCACGCTCGTTGCGAGCACGATTTCTGACCAGGGCCAGAAACTGTGCTCACAACGAGAGGGGTGGGGGCAGAGTTAGTAAAAAAAAACCAAAAAAAAAAAACCAAATATTAAAATTAAAAACGTTTATACAAATGATTAAATAAAAATACTAATTAAAGGGACACACCCTAGTTTCAATCCATGAAAATTAACACTAAGTTTAGTTAATCTACAAAGCTGTAACACATTTGGATAAAGTTACAATTGAGTGAAACATGAGTCTGTGACTTTGAAATACCCTCTAAAAATAGTTTAAAACTTGACTCCATAACTGTTACTTCTCAGACACATGTGCATTTTTAAAAATATGAGAAATGCATTTTGTGATATTAAAAACACCAGGATGACCAAAAACACTTCGAATGTGCGGAAATGGATAATCTAAACAATGAAATCTAAGTATAGTATGATTTCAGTTATTAAAAACGGCTCTAATAGTCAAAAATATGCCTTAGTGTTTAAAAACTAGGGTATGTCCCTTTAATGGTTAAATAAACTTTATTTACAAGGAAGTTAAAAAGTGTTTATACAAATGATTACGTAAAAAGTAGAATATTGACAATAAAATATGTCTGGTTAATCTTGTTTTGTGTAAGGAAGGACATGTTTTTATTTAACGACGCACTCAACCAGACATGGGGCGATTACATGACAAAAGTAATCGATTACGATTACGATTACTTAAGAATGTCATGATTACGATTACGATTACGATTACGATTACAAGGAAAATGAAAGTAATCGATTATGATTGCGATTACACTGCCCAGTATTCATGATTACAATCATGATTACATTTTCACAAATATGAACTATCTTTGAGGTGATGTTACCAACATGAAATTGTACTATAGTAGTATCGTTAAACAAAACAAACTTTACTTATTACATGAATATTTAAAACATATTATTATATTTAACGACAAAACGTAATTACATGTGTGTTATTACATATAGTTTACAGTTATCAAAGGTCCGGGTTGTCAACTATGATAATTTGACAATACATCAAAAGTGTTGAATGCGATCGGTTGTACTGTGGCAGACTCTTTGCTTTTGTTAGTCTTAACGACTGCAGACGGACAGCGCGCAACCTTAATCTCTTGTATGTAAGCTTGACTGAGCAGCCAAATCCACACACAGCAATAAGTTATTTAACATATGAGTACAGCTCAGATCATGGGTACAGAAACTGTTACACCTAGGTCAAATATTAAACTTTGCACAAATCATGTGAAATGACACTAATTTACTGACTGATATCTAAACTATGTAGATTTATAACTTGCAGATCAAGAACATAAGAATTTTGCTCTTGACGGAGCATTTCATAGCAAGACATGCATATCTTCTGCTCATAACATGGTGTCTTGTGATGCATAGTAAATGACAATAAATAAGGTCATTTCACAATTAAACCCAAAAACAAACATGAATAAGTGGAAGACTATGTGAAGACACCAAAAAACCCAAATTGTGTATAAACTTAAAGTTTAGAAGTGACACTGTAAAATAGACACCGTTATGAGCAGCAGATTAAAAAAAAAAAGTTTCCAGGTAAAGAAAACTAACACCATTGGACATATACAACAATGAACACAATATGGTACATGGAAATAGATTTATTCATCATTTATGATAACCCAAAATCAATAGCACACATTGAAGTAGAAAGACTATTTCAAATCACCTTCTGCACATAACACAGACACTGATTATGCCAAAATACATCATAAAACACTGCAAATCATACAGATGTGACCCCATTTGACAGAATGACTTAATCATTCCTAGGATGTGTTAGCTTGTCTTGAGTAATAATAAAAATAAAAAAATACAATGTACTAGTATATGTATATATGCTATAGACTTGTGACACAGAAAACCGGTAAAATATGTTTTTAAAAACTGAATCTTTGTAATATTTCGAGTTCACTTTTATAATGAATATAAAAGATTGGAAGTAGAAGCTCTGTAAATATACTCAGCAGGATAATATTGCCTCTCAATTAGTGTTAAGTTATAACATCTTACTTTAATGATTGGGAGAAGAAAAAAAAACAATAAACGAAATATGAGGAGGAAAAAATAGTTGGCAATCACTGGAATAAAACTTGTAATTTGATCATTGGGATCCAATACTAAACAGAAATCATGTAGGCAATTTGTGTCTTTAAAAGAAATCCTTGGAACAGGCATAATGTCCAGGATCTTATTGGAGAAAAAAAAAACGAGGTGTCCAATACATCAGATATGACATAGTGCTGCCCCATTTTCCTCAGGAAACGCAGCTCTGTTCCATCATCATCAACACTTTCAACCTGCAAAATATGAAAATGTCACATTATATAACAAGCTTGTACAATGTACTGACAAAATGTAAACAGAAAAAACTCCACATTTGTTTCATGTTTGTGCTGTTGCTTCTGTTGTTTATCTTACAAGGTTTGTTGTCAACATCCAAATAAATTTTCATGAGGTTTAAATAACTAAGTAATTTAATCCAAAACTTAAATCTGTTTTGTACATTCCATAAAGTTTTTTTTTGGCACAAATGGCAAAAGGGGGTGAGGGGGTTAGGATCGGTCAGGTAACCCAAGCCACACATATTATTTAATTTGGTCTAATTGTATTTTACTTCCAGGTTCCTTGTAATAAAGTGTTAAAATGTAAAAAAAACAACACTTTAAATGGTTAACATAAAATGATACCTAAATGTTATGTTTGTAGATAAAACAACTAAGTCAATATTTTTTGTAGCATTTTTTTGTTAAAGTTTGTGGTTGCTATGGTTATGAAAATGCCTACATAAATAGCCAATGAAAAGATGGATTTTGATTATTTAAAGTTTTTTCGGCCATAACAAAGACTAACTAAAATAATCCTCAAAAGACTGTTCAGAAATCTGCTTAAAACTTTTCTGTTCAAAGATTTTGATTACCGAATAGAAGTACATCAAACACAAAATAAAAGAACTTTAACCCTTTTTTGTTTCACCATCAAAGACTACAAAGAACAAAGTGGCTAGTCTTGTTAACACATCTTTTAGAACAGGTGGCAATTAGGGGCAATAAAAATTCTAAAGGTAGACACGGGTGGGCCACACAGGTGAGAGGTGTTACTATACAATACATTCAACCTCACTTTGAATCTGTAGTATCAAAAGGATGTGGATTATCACATTGGTGATAATTAAAAGTTCAAAATATTTCAAAAGACAACATAAAAGGCTTTTTTCTAAGCTTTGTACTCTTGTACTTCAACAAATAAATGGAGTCTGTGTTATGAGCAGCATGCCACGAGTTAAAATTGAGTTAAAATTTACTTATTTATTACGAAAATTAGGCAGATATATTTCAAGCACTATTTCATTAATGTGGACCAACATAAAGCTGGTTTAATTAATTAGGCACATTGATTTGCAAACAATCACTTCAGCTCATAACAAAGGTTCCAAAAATTAAAATAAAATGGGTGTCTGTGTTATGAGCAGAATACCATGAGTTACAATTGGGTTAAAATTTGCTTATTTATTACAAAAATTAGACAGATATATTTCAAGCACTATTTCATTAATGTGGACCAACATAAAGCTGGTTTAATTAATTAGGCACATTGATTTGCAAACACTCACTTCAGCTCATAACAAAGACTCCAAAAATAAAAATAAAATGGGTGTCTGTGTTATGAGCAGAATACCATGAGTTACAATTGAGTTAAAATTTTCTTATTTATTACAAAGATTAGACAGATATATTTCAAGCACTATTTCATTAATGTGGACCAACATAAAGCTGGTTTAATTAATTAGGCACATTGGTTTGCAAACAATCACTTCAGCTCATAACAAAGACTCCAAAAATTAAAATAAAATGGGTGTCTGTGTTATGCGCAGAATACTATGAGTTAAAACTGGGTTAAAATTAGCTTATTTATTACAAAAATTAGACAGATATATTTCAAGCACTATTTCAATAATGTGCACCAACATAAAGCTGGTTTAATTAATTAGGCACATTGATTTGCAAACAATTACTTCAGCTCATAACAAAGACTCCAAAAATTAAAATAAAATGGGTGTCTGTGTTATGAGCAGAATACCATGAGTTACAATTGGGTTAAAATTTGCTTATTTATTACAAAAATTTGACAGATATATTTCAAGCACTATTTCATTAATGTGCACCAACATAAAGCTGGTTTAATTAATTAGGCATGTTATATGCGAACTATCACTTCTGCTCACAATGAAGACGCGATTCTAATGGTGAGAGAATGACCATCAAAAATGCATTTATCATCATAAAATTTATCACAAAGTGTCAAGTAAAAAGAAGAAACATTAACAAAAGAAATACTAACCTTCCATTCGTGTGCACTGCTCGGTTATCAACCAAATTGAAGAAAAACGTCCCTGGATCAAATTGTCTTCCGCTCATAACATGTGTCAAAACCAACAGACACGAACGCAGATCAAGCTCTCTTTGTAAATCACAACGTGCTTGGCACAAACCAATGACGCGTTGCTTTTAGTAAACAACTTGTGGAATGTATTAAGCAAATTTACAACATATCACAATTTTACCCAAAGTTGCAGCGTGTGTTCTTTCGCTCATAACGCACAGGACAACAATCACTTGCGAGTTATATATATGACCATAAATTACGTAATTTTACAATCACAAATCTCAGTTTTTCCCGTGTACAGTACTAAAGTGTACATATTAAGCCATGTGGTCTTTGTGACGAAAAAACACTTTGTTGCAGTAGATACATGCGTCGTCTAGCATTAATGTAAATAAGACACTAATGGTTATGAGCGGAATGTAGATTTATCGCCAGTAAAATCCAGGGCCGTACCCTCCGGGGGGGCAGCTGCCCCCCCTGAGAATCTTGTCCTTTTTTTATTTTTATATATATCTCCAGTAATAGCATAGAAATGTTTAATCTTTATAGTATGTTAAAAATTATTTATAAAATTTAGTGCCCCCCCCATGGATTTTGGTCAGGGTACGGCCCTGTCATTTCGGGCTAATGTTGTATTTCAAACCATTATTATAAGTAAATGTTTTTTAAAACGTATCTATGCAGACCCGTACGCAGGATTTTTAATGGGTGGGTGCGAATTGCTCGTGATGGAACCAATCAACATAAAAATAACCCCTCAAAACAACAACGATTACGTAACGTTATTTAAATTTAATAGAGAAAAGTGGACCTTTAGTAATTTGGGAAGGGGGGTGCGTACACACCCGTCGCCCCCCCCCCCCCCCCCCCCCCCTGCGTACGGGCCTGCTATGTGTTCATCTATAATGTGTTTGGTGTTTGCTATATTTTTTATTCAAATAAAACAACGACCAAACTAATATCGAAAGAAACTAGGAGTCAGTTACACATTGCCTAATATATTTTTTTTTATTAAAAGTTGTGACTTTTTTTTCCTGTGACGTTTTGTCCTGTGTGTGTGTGTGTGTGTGTTTTATGGTTTTTTACCTGTCAAGTGAATCAGTTAATTTACAAGTAGACTGAAATAATTGATTCTCCAGAAGTCACGTGGCAAGAAAGTGCTGGAGCAAAATATTTTCTGAACCGGTAGAACACTAAAAAAATATCCAATTTTTTTAATCTTTCTTTTTTAATTTGTGGGTTATATTACTTTATACCAATGGTTACCTAAAATTGTAACGATTGTAGTGATGCTTTGGAGGGAGGGGTTATATATAAGTACGGCTCAGATCATGTGTACACTGAGTGTATGTTGAACAAAAAATCAATTTTCAAAGGATATGTAAAAAATTTCAAAGTTGCTTTTACAACTATGTCCAGGAAAGACTTTATAGAACCTAGTAGGAGCAAAGTTTGCTATGTTTGGTTTGCACCAAGTCCAGGAAAAAGCTAAAACGACAGTAATAGTGGGTAAAAACCATGGCATTTTGTTACATCATGACGACTACAAATTTTGATCAACAAATGCCCCATGTACAAAAGCAATATACAGACCATAACTACCACCTAACATAAGATAAATACTCTTGTTATTTTCTCATTAAATTGTTTCCATGTATATTTAAGTAAATTGCATGATTTCAGGGCCGTACCCTGACCAAAATCCATGGGGGGGCACTAAATTTTATAAATAATTTTTAACATACTATAAAGATTAAACATTTCTATGCTATTACTGGAGATATATAAAAAAAAGAAAAAGGAGGGTACGGCCCTGGTTATGTCAATATGGCGTGCGTAACATCCGTATCGGTTATAGCCGCATCATCTGTTGGGTGATTCCCCCCTCCACACATACACCCTTCTCTCGTATCCTACTTCCCTGTTGGTCGTTATGACATGAAGAAGGTGGAGTGAAATCTGAGTAGCTGAGTCATGTTCAGGAAAGTATTGGTTGGGTTTGGGGTTTTTTTTTTTATGAGGGGCCGTGTTGTATTGAGTCTGATAAAATCTTCTTTCTTTCTTTTTTCTTTCTTCTTCTTTTTTTTTAAATTTTTTTTATTTTTTTTTCTGTCCTTTAAATACATTTTATTTTGGCATGTAGGTAAGCGAACGCGGTTCTTCGCTTGACTGGTTTTTCAGCCTAACTTTAAATGCATGTGATATGATAGAAGACAATGGTACCAGTCAAATTGTTCGCAAGCGCCCGGCCTCCTGAACACGTCACTGTTCTTACTACCAACCCCCTCATGAGTTAATGCCCTTCCGTCTCTAGGAGCTCTTCTATTGGCGTCCGCAACACGGGAGTAAGACATATTGGTACCGGACTCGGTGGTGTCGTGGTTAAACTATCGGACATACGGCTGATAGGTACTGGGTTCGCATCCCGATACCGGCTCCCACCCAGAGCGTGTTTTAACGACTCAATGGGTAGGTAGATCTAAGACAACTACGGTACACCATCTTCTCTCTCATTAACCACTAACCCATTGTCCTGGACACAGCCCAAATATCTGATGTGTGTACTCAGGACAACGTGCCTGAACCGTAATTCGTTATAAGCACGAAAATAAGTTGAAATGAAATTAAATATTGGCACATAATATTAAAGTACATGTATAGGCATAACCAGGCATGGGGAGCGACTGATTGAGATCCAGGGCCGTACCCTGACCAAAATCCATGGGGGGGGGCACTAAATTTTATAAATAATTTTTAACATACTATAAAGATTAAACATTTCTATGCTATTACTGGAGATATATATATATAAAAAAAAGGACAAGATTCTCAGGGGGGGCAGCTGCCCCCCTGCCCCCCCGGAGGGTACGGCCCTGAATGAAAATATAGAAAACAATAGATCGAGTTTGAGCCGTGACGTCACTCTTACCGGTGACACCAGAAAAAAACATGAATATGTATTCAAAGTTTTATAGCTTACCAGGTGTACATAACATATGGTACATAATATAACCATTTACAGACATAATGAAAGGTGTTGGTATAAAACAGTTAAGGAGAATATGATATGTGTACAGAACTCTATTTAAAACTAAGTAACCATAGATTCACGCCTTCTTATTATTTTGTATAAATATTTTCCTAACTTACATACTTTGTTTACATTGCTAGTAGTAATAACTTTATTACTTTAAAGATACATGTATATTGAAGGATGCTATAATAATGATTAATATATAATCATAAAAAAGTGCAAGTTCATACAGTTTGAAACTTTAATCCTAGTGTTGTAATCACGGAAGTAATCATAAATTACGATTACATTAGCAATGTAATCGATTACGATTACGATTACATGGTATTCTCGCAGTACGGACAATTGCTCACCGGACAATTGCTCACCGGACAATACCTCACCATCAGTTGCTCACCGGACAATTGCTCACCAATAAAGTGAGAAATAGGACAATTGCTCACCTTTATTATTATTACTGTTTACTTTCCTTTTTCATGATCACCCTAATGTCGTGAACATTTCTATACTGAACTGATGAGCTGAACTTGTTTAAAATATAGTTGTTTTATAATTAGTTTTGTTATTTTATTAAAATGTGTTTAACTGACATTTCTATACTGAACTGATGTGCTAAACTTGTTTAAAATATAGTTGTTTTATAATTAGTTTTGTTATTTTATTAAAATGTGTTTAACTGACATTTCTATGCTGAACTGATGTGCTGAATTGGAATAAAATATAGTTAATTTAGAATTAATTTTTTTATTTTATTGTGTTTAACTGATATTTCTGGAAATGAAATTTTTATTTAAAAAAAATATTAATTAAAATGAAAAATAAAGGTGAGCAATTGTCCTATTTCTCACTTTATTGGTGAGCAATTTTTCGGTGAGCAATTGTCCGGTGAGGTATTGTCCGGTGAGCAACTGTCCGGTGAGGTATTGTCCGGTGAGCATTTGTCCGGTGAGGTATTGTCCGGTGAGCAATTGTCCGGTGAGGTATTGTCCGGTGAGCAACTGTCCGGTGAGCAACTGTCCGGTGAGCAATTGTCCTACATTCTGTATTCTCAAACAGAGTAATCGATTACGATTACATGAAAATATGTAATCGATTGTAATCGATTACGATTACTGATTACGATTACTGATTACGATTACTGATTACGATTACCCCATGTCTGCACTCAACATTTATTATTTACGGTTATATGGCATCAGACATATGATTTACTATGGTTAAAGTGGCTGCACAATTCAGAAAGTGACGATTTTATATAACTAATGTGGCGATTTTTCTTCTTGACCAAGACCTAATGTAGCAACGCGGTGCATTTTGATCACGTTCAGAGATTCAACACCCCATGAGACCTGTGTGTAGTTCTAATACACACTGACTGGAGACCTTACTTATAAAACTTTATTGTTCAATGTAAAGTTTTTAGCAAAGAGTCCGTTTGTCATTAAGTTACTCGCAGCCGACAATATGCAGCGCCCGGCAACGCTGTACATGGTGAATAATGGCCTAAAGGCCGTTTTACATATGAGCGATTTATGGCGCGGTTACCACGAACCGAAGTGCTCTAATCTAATCAACTCAAATGGTTTGTGTGCGTGTGGTTTTAAAATTATTCTAAGTGGATATAGTATCTGTCCGTCTGTCTCTCTCTCCGTCTCTCTCTCTCTCTCTCTCTCTCTCTGTGTGTGTGTGTGTGTGTGTGTGTGTGTGTGTATCTGTCTATCTGTCTATATGAACAATACTAAAACCTTATAAAACGTCGACTCACTCGTCACCAGAAAATAATTTCCTCAAAAGGCATATAGCGTAGGGGGCCGCTACTCCTTAGGTGTGTAAGTAAGCTATGGCGTCGTGGAAGCGCCTTAAATCAATTGCAGCTACGCTTTAATTGACCATGTGTGACACTCGACTGTTGGTTATAACAAGTTATGAAACTTTTACATGGCATGTACATACATCACCACCCCGATACACCATACTCAAGAACATTCATAACCAGAAGTTATCTCGTGTCATATTGAAGAAAACATATATTACGTACATATAGGCTTATCAAGTGAAAATGCAACACGTTCTGTAAATCAAGTTTTTTTAATTATAAAAACATCAATAACACAAAAATAAATCTTTGGTTTTTAATCGTGGCAATGGAACCAGTCACAGTAACGCTGGATTTGTTTCAAAATGCATATTACACCTTTTATTGCCCAGGATCCCATTTGACAAAGCGATCTTAGCAATAAGATCACCTTGAGCGCACATAGTAGTTATATTACGTACATATAGGCTTATCAAGTGAAAATGCAACACGTTCTGTAAATCAAGTTTTTTTAATTATAAAAACATCAATAACACAAAAATAAATCTTTGGTTTTTAATCGTGGCAATGGAACCAGTCACAGTAACGCTGGATTTGTTTCAAAATGCATATTACACCTTTTATTGCCCAGGATCCCATTTGACAAAGCGATCTTAGCAATAAGATCACCTTGAGCGCACATAGTAGTTATATTACGTACATATAGGCTCATCAAGTGAAAATGCAACACGTTCTGTAAATAAAAAAAATTTAATTATAAAAACATCAATGACACAAAAAATAAATCTTTGGTTTTTAATCGTGACAATGGAACCGGTCACAGTAACGCTGGATTTGTTTCAAAATGCATGTTACGCCTTTTATTGCCCAGGATCCCATTTGACAAAGCGATCTTAGCAATAAGATCACCTTGAGCGCACCAAGTAGTTATAGACTTAAGGTGATTTTAGCGCTAAGATCGCTTCTAAAAGGGGGTCCAGGGCCGTAGAAACGCCTGGAGTGGGGGGGGGGGGGGGGGGGGGGGGGGGGGGGGGGGTCACAGGAAAACACATACAGCATTTGACCAGTTGTGGTGCACTGGTTGGAACGAGAAAAAATCCAATCAGTTGAATGGATCCACCGAGGTCCCGCCCCAGAAGCGCTTGATGGTTAGATCTATAGACCGTCCCACAGGGAACGCCCTTTTTCATACTATGCAATCAATTTACTATAAGTTATTTATTTTTCAACCAATTGTTTTCTAAAATTTAGTAAATGGCACACACAAATAGGTTGGGTTTTTTGTGTTTTTTTTGTTATTTCCCAAACACTCTTACTTTTCCTTTTACTTCAAACAAAAGTGAAATTATTTACAAAAGATATGTTTTTTGTTTGTTTGTTTAGGGTTTTTTTTGGTAGAAGGATGGGTCGGACTCCAGATGATTTGTCTACTGAAGGAGCTAGGATTCAGCCCTCTCCGTTACATGGAATTTAAGTCATTTTAGCGACTTGAAATTTCGTCATATTGTCATAGTGAACATTTACAACTAGTGGAATCCCGTTGGCTCGAACCCCGTCGGTGCTCGAGAAGGTATTCGACCCATCGGGTAGTTCGACCGAACCATTCTGTCAACATCGTGCAAGTGTAACTCGGGACTTCGAGTGTGGTTCGAGCCTTGCGGTGTATTCGACCCTTCCGAGTTCGACACAACGAGATTGTACTAAAATGCAATTTATATATTTAGCTGTGTGTGTACCTGCCATTTAGTTAATTAGCGGTTAACAATCAGGAGCCTAATTCACAAAGGTCTCTTAGGCTCTGCTAGACAACAAAGCATCCTCTTTGCAAGTATTTTAGCATTGCACTGCGAGATCGCAAAGTTGCGAGAGTTTAGTGAATTAGGCCCCAGACCAATTAGTGTGAAACTAAACTACAGGAATCAAGGACACTGGATTTTAAGTGTCAGCCCCCAGTCTAACAGCTAAAACCCCGGCCACACTGTCAATGATCGTCTGGCTGGATCCACGACGGATGACCCCGGATAGTGGTCTATCCGCCCCCCCCCCCCCCCCCCCCCCCCCCACACACACACAGATGCACCATGGTTTAACTACGGGTTTCGAAGAATAAACCAAGGATTATTAAGGATAGGGGGTTAGTTGACAACGGGGAGCGCTACGGGTCGCTACGAATCGTTAAGAATCGGTACAGTTTAGTACGGACCGCAACGGTTTGTCACGAATGATACCGGATCGTATCCGTGGCTAACCCGGCGTCCTGATCCTTGATAGTTTGACCGAGGCTGTGGCATGACACTCTATGCAGGGTTATTACGTATTAGTAAGGGTTAGAATGGTTTAGTAGGGATAGGTACGTATAAGTAAGGATAGGTACGTATAAGTAAGGATTGGTACGTATAAGCAAGGATAGGTACGTATTAGTAAGGATTGGTACGGTTTTAGTACGGGTTAGTGAGGATAAGAACGGATTTCCATCCGTAGTAGTTTTTTTTAACCCAGTACGGATTGGAACCACACCTACGTATGATCAAGGATCCAACACGGATTACTACGGATTACTAGGGATAATCCCGGATAATCCCGGATTGAATCCGTAGTAACCCGGGTTGGCCGTCCTTGAGTGTGTGACCATAGCATAAGAACTATAAACTATTTCAATTAAGTGTCAACCCTATCGGGAGACCTGTGTGTCATTCACTCAAGAGCTGAGACGTATATTATAATATGTATTACCACGTTGTAAACAATGTTTCATGCTGGAAAGGAAAATACGAACCTATATATTATGACTTCAGTTATTCATTTAATATTCCGGTAAAACAACACAACGAAAACTGATGCTGCTGTGTTAATAGCAACAATAAGACCTGTAAAATATGTTTAGTTTTACACTAAATAATAATAATAATAAAACATTGTCGACGAGATCTGTATCATGTATCGACCATTTTTCATGTGCCAAAAACTCCCTACAAAAACACATCCACGCTCCAGGTCCGGAACAGGAATGTTTGATAGAGGGTCTCTCTGTCTGTCTCACCGTCTGCCTTTCGCTGTCTCTGTCTCTGTCTCTGTATAGTTCAGTAGTAGAGAGAAAGAGAGCCAGACAGAAATACAGCAACACGCAGACGGAGAGAGAGAGAGAGAGAGAGAGAGAGAGAGAGAGAGAGAGAGAGAGAGAGAGAGAGAGAGAGAGAGAGAGAAAATCAGGAATCACGGGTAGAAGCAGCTAACACCATGAAACTAAGAAAACACTCCCGTGTATCATTTCAGTACGTAGGTTAATGCATGGACAAAACATTGTTAATTATTTCGACTTGTTGTGTAGCCACTTTGACAATGGTATTTTATTTTGTATTGAAAAATAATATATATAATGCTGGATATACTTATTGTTGGCTTACTGGGATGTGTATTATTACAGAACATTGCAATGTACGACTATTTATCATCCCGCAAAAACCAGGTAGATTGTGTTTCTCTAGTTCTAAGGCTCATAACGTTACGCGTTAAGTATTAAGTAAAAACCAGCTCGCCAGAGGGCGTACTCACTGAGATAGTACAAAATGGCTACGCCCGTCACTGCCACCCCTATCACCACCCCCCCCAAATATCCTCCCCTAATCCCCTCCCTTCCATCACCACCAATGACTCTACTCCCACCACCACCCCAGCCCCAACCTCCACCCCCTCCCACCCACTACTGCCCCCACCCAAACCCCAGCAAGTCCCACCAGTTCCTCACCCCACCCTGCACCCCCTCCCCACCCCATACCAACAAAGAAAACCCCACCCTCAGGAAAACCCAACCAGCCCAATCGCCCCATCAACCATCCCCCGGGATACCCATAACCACCAAAACCCCAACCCAGCTACTAAATGGCTAATTAAACTATACCCCCTTCCAGCCCATGAAACCTCTCTAAACCGCCTACAATTCAACAACCCGCAACTCGATATTACCGACGTCACAACATGGACCAACGGATACGTGCTTATCACAGCGAAAACAAACAAAAGCAAATATATTTTCATCCAAAGCCGCCAATACCAACTTGTACCATACGAAATAAAACCTTCTAAATGTCACCACTGCCAGCACTAATTGAAAGACTGGTAGTTGAAATGAATAACATTAAAAATAAACTTAACAACTAAAAAAGTAAAAAAAAAATAAGTCAACTAGTAAACTAAAAATAGAAAATAATAATAAATATATATTAAATAAACTAATCAATTACGGGACTACAATATGGGAGACAAGTCTCCACACACCCATATTAATAAAAATAAATCTATAAGTAAAGGCCTTAGCGTTCTCCAATGGAACGCTAAAGGCCTCCACTCAGTGGGACATGGTGCCGAACTCATTCAATTCATTAGCACCAATAACACCAAGCCAGATATTATATGCATACAAGAAACTTGGCTAGGAACTGGCTCCAAAAAAAGTAATAATAAAATAACAACCAAAAAATTTAAAATTCCAGGCTATACAACTTACTATAAAAATAGAGAAAATAGCACTAGAGGTGGATTAGCCACACTTATTAAAAGTACCATCCCAAATAGCGAAATTAAATACCAATCTGGAAGTCCTAGGACTTACGGTATTAAATAAAAAGATGCCTATAGACATCAGCAATGTATATAGCCCACCGGGAGCAGCCCATAAACAGCTAACTATAAACGACTACAATAAACTTATTAAACCTAATAATAACCTAATCCTAGTAGGAGACTTCAACAGCCATAGCCCACTGTGGGGAGGTCAGCACTCCGACACACAAGGAGACATACTAGAAGACTTCATTAACATAAACAACCTAGTATGTCTCAACGATGGCAGCCCCACCTACTATCACGACCAACTAGCAACCTCATCTTCCATCGACCTTACCATAACCTCTAATAATATAGGGGCAAACGCCCAATGGGAGGTACTTGATACACTAAATAGTGACCACCTACCCATACTAACCAATTAATATAGAATATATCGAACAAGAAAAATTCTTACCAAAATTCAAATTTAGTAAAGCCAACTGGGCAGGCTTTACAAGCGAATGCAGCCAAATTAAACTAGAAACTAATATAGATATCGATGAAGCGACCACTAAAATTACCAACGAAATAATTAAAATAGCGGAAAATAATATACCCAAAACCAAACAACCAACAAAAAATTCACCGGTCAGTTGGTGGACGGACGAAATTAAAACAAAATGCGGCTTCAGAAACAGGATGCGAAAACTCTTTAAAAAACACTGGTAAACCAGAATACCACACTAAATATAAAATAGCAAAAAACGAAATAGGCAAACTAATCATTGAAGCTAAACAGACCAGCTGGCAGACATTCTGTGGGGAAATTAATAACAGAACATCAATTAGGGAAATGTGGAAAAAAGTTCAAGCTATACAAGGACAACGCACGATCGCTACAGTCCTCCAAAAAAATAAAATAGCTACCACAAATAAACAAAAAGCAGATCTCCTAAGTCAAACATTTAGTAAAAACAGCAGCAACGAAAACTTCCCAAAAGAATTCTTTGATAAGCTTAAGAAAGATAACAACTTACCAACAAATGATACTATGATGGATAAACAACCTAACACGGATAATCTAGAATTTAATAAACCACTAACATTAATAGAACTAAAAGCGGCCATTAAAGCAAACAAAAAGCACCGCCACAGGGCCAGACCAAATCAGCTATACTCTACTAAAACATATGCCAGATGTAACCCTAGAGGTAGTGTTATCACTCTATAACAGAATCTGGGAAGAAGGCCAAAATGCCCACAGCATGGAAGCATGCAGAGTGTTTCAGCCTCCCAAAGGCGGGAAAGGACCACTCCCTCCCGGGAAGTTATAGACCGATAACACTCACATCGCACATGTGCAAAACGCTAGAAACCATAATCAATAAAAGACTAAATAACTACTTACTAGAAAATAAACTAATCACAAATGTACAAAGCGGATTTAGAACTAAACACTCAACAATAGATCAGATAGTTAGACTCCAAAATAGCATAAATGACGCCTTCCGCAAGTCCAGTAAAGTACTAGCAATCTTTATAGATATAGAAAAAGCATTTGATATGGTATGGCGCCAGGGACTACTCAATAAACTAAAAACTAACGGTATTAAAGGCAATATGTTCAACTTCATCAATAACTTTATACACAACAGATCAATATCAGTCAGAGTAAACGGACACTACTCACAAAAAAACGAAATAATAAATGGTATCCCACAAGGTTCGGTCCTATCACCAACCTTATTCAATATATTTATCAACGACATAACTAAAGCACTCGATGCTAAAAGTAAAATTAAATCAACCACTCCACTAAATACAGCACTCTTCGCTGATGACTGAGCCTTTAGTGACCATACAAATAATATAATCAGACAATCTAAAAATACACTAAACCTACTAAGAGCAATCTCAGGCACCAGTTGGGGGGGGGGGGGGGGGGGGGGGCGCAAACGGAAGCAATGCTTATGGTTTACAAAGCATGTATACTCTCCAGGATAGACTATGGAGCCCAAGCCTACAGCTGCGCCGACCCAAAATTACTGCAAAAATTAGATGTTATCCAAAACCAAGCACTAAGAACAATAGCTAAAGTTCCACGTAATACTAACGGCCAAAGCTTAGAAGTAGAATTTAACATCATGCCACTTAAATACCGCCGCAATATCCAACATCTTAATTACCACCTCAAAATCCACTCGCTTAAGTTAGACCACCCAGTTCAGGAACTTACTCCTATAATAACTAAACCAGGACTAGAATTTAATAAAAACAAAAAAGTAAATGACTCATTTGCCACTAGGGCTAGTAAACTAGAAATAGCGGTAGGAATTGATAACATACCAGTGGCTCTATATCATATTAATCAGCCTATGGAGTGCCACACTCCTATATATCTAATTAAAAAAGCCACAGAAGAAACACCATTTCCACCTTTTAAAAAAGTCCTGTTTGAAGCCGCAGCCAACGAAAATTACCCGGAGCACATCCATATATACACGGATGGCTAAAACACCCAGATAATGGTAGGGTTGGCTTCGCAATAGTAGAAGAAAAGATATCTAAACACTCCAAACTTGTGTTAAATATGCCAGGCTGTCAGACAACCTATCAGTCTACACAGCAGAACTGACAGCCATCTACGAGGCACTAATCTGGATCAGAAATAAACAATATCCTAAAAGTGTTATCTTCTCAGATAGCCTTAGCTCAATCCAATCTCTTCAAACTAATAACTCTACTAGGCCAGACATCTTAGCAGCTATCCACAATAAACTCCACGAATTAAACCAACTTAACCTAACAGTAGTATTCGAATGGGTCCCAGCTCATGTAGGAATAATTGGTAGCGAATTAGCCGACTATGGAACAAAAACAGCACTCTCAATCACCAGTACGATTACTGCACTACCACTAGGAATAACAGAGCTAATGTCAAAAGCAAAAAACACACTACATAAATCAATGGCAAGCAAACTGGGACCTTACAAATAATACATGGCACTACAACATCAAGCCACTAGTCAACTCAATAAGACCTAAATACAAAAACACCTTTGTGGATAAACTAATCACTAAAGTACGCCTAGGTAAATCTTCACAACTCAACAGCTGCTCATTTACCAAACTAAACCCAGAATGTGATTGTGGTACCCGGGAAGATATGAAACACTATCTCCTGGATTGCACGCTACATACCACACAAAGAAAACTAATGATAGAGTCAATAACCGAAGCCAACCATAATAAACAAATAACGCCTAACTTCCTACTAAACCGGATAAAACATCTAAAAAAACAAAACCTTCAAAGCAGTTTATCTATCGTCCAGTCCACCAAACCAAAACTATAAAATAAACCAATAATAGGCACTCATAACCATTCACTAGAACGCCCCTAAGAAGGAACTGCTACCAATTCGAACTCTACTCGATGCTTTCCAACCTAGGGGTCAAAGGTGAATAGGTAAAATAAGAACCAATAGTGTTAATAGATTATTCATAGGGATTGTTCAAAACCACTCGCTTGTAAGCCCTTACATAAGAGCTGCAACCAATTTGGAACTCGGACCCGATGCACTCTACTGCAAGTGGCCAAAGGTGGGGAGGTAGCGAACTTCCAAATAGATTAATGTAAATATACTATGTTATGAATCTACTCTAAAAATCGAGTTTTGGCAAATTGGTACATTGCACTCCCAAATGAGATCGCAGCAAACCAATTGAATAAGGCGCTAACCATCCAACCAAAGCCAATATATCAAACAGGATAGGATCACTAATTATCAACCTCTCTTTTTACAGCTCGCCTAATGGTCCAAGCCAGCCAACCACGACCCAGAATAACCACATGTATATATCGCACATTTCATGTAATCGCACCATGCACTTTATTAATGATGAATAAAACTACAGACACGGTAAGTCACTTAGGGCACAGAAGGACAACTGGAAAACAGAAAACAGAAGATTGACCAAGTAAGACCAATATAATATACGGGCGCAAGCCCAACACACCCCTTAGTATACAGTTACCAACATATAGATATAATTATTTCATTAATCTTTTGCGGGGGCGGGAAACAAAATTAATAGTACGCTGGAGTGGCTGACAGTTATGTTATGTGACTATTCATTACTAATAAGCTAACTATCTTTCTCTCCTTTCTCTCTCTCTTTCATTGACTGGTAAAATAAATACGTTAAGCACTAGGTTTTTTAAACCAATACATACACTACAAAGGCTCGCCCTTCAAATTAGATATTTAGAATAGACTAATGCCGCCCCCCCCCCCCCCCCCCCCCCGCCATTGTGTTAACAAAACTACGCAAGGGCGGGGTGGGGGTGGGGGGTGGGAGGGGTGGTCATGATGACCGTTGGAAACATTAGAATAGGGACGTAAGACAATAGGTACAACCTAAACACCAAACTAGGATTACACACAGACAACATGCTCACCGCAACAGCACACAGGATGCATTGACTAATGATAACAATGCACCCGCCCAACATTTTAATGGCCCAGCACGTGCTCTAATAAGGAACCGGACAAAAGAATACCGGTTCCGAGTACACAATTGCAAGGCACCCGGGGGAGGCCGAACAAAAGAATATCGGCCGCCCCTACCCAATCCCCAAATACTTGCTGCTGGGAAATGTACTTGGTGTCACTGAGGAGGAAACTGAAGACCAAACCAACATCAGCGCTTCGACCACCCCGGAACAAATCGCCTTGCCTGCCAGTGTCTACACAATTGCACGAGTCTCCTCGGGGTTGTCATGCCACGATCAGAAGAGGTCAGGTCCTTATCAGGACCCTACGGACAACCTAGGGAGACAACCAGCATCATAAAGGTCGATAAGTAACGAGCTACTCTCGACTCACTAACGAGCTACACTCGATTCAAAACCTATACTAGCTCAATCATTTACCTTTCGACCGCTCGTTCAAAATTGCGCCAAAATTACTCAACAAAAACTGCGCACCATTTTCTCTTTGGCTTTAAAATGGCTCCACTCAAAATTCCATAGCACCACCACCACCACCACCCGCCTGCTACCGATTCAATCGGACTGCTGGTGCTACCTTGCACCTGCCAGTGCAGGCGGTCCCCCCCCCCCCCCCACCTTTCCTGTCTTGGACAAAGGGTTAAAAATGGTCAGAATTTTGAAAATAGCAATTAGTAAAAAAAGCTTTGTGGAACGGGGTCCTGGACTGTGTAAACTGGTTTATGCGCTTCACGTTAAACCAAACGACCACATCGTGGATTATTCAAATAGTTCGCGAACAATGGCAGCGCTGGTTATCGCTAAACACGGACTTACATATCTTAAGATGCCGCCACACGATACTAGTATCTCGTACGAGAACAACCAATTGCATACAAGCCGATGGAATGGAAATGTTCGTCCGTGTGAAGTCGCCTTTTACATAATGGACGTTTTCATTATTTGATGGGCTTTTCTTTGTTTGTCTTTATTTGAGTTACAGTTATCTTCGTCTCGATGTCCTTGACTTTGCTGAATCCCACTGGCGGCGACCCTTGACCTCGGATTATCGGAATGAACATGAGAGAAAATGCGGACAGAATAATAAAGAAACCTGCAAAATAAATAATCAACCAATAAATCAGTTTGTTATGTTGAAATCAGCCATTGGCTTGAACACACACACACACACACACACACACACACACACACACACACACACACAGTGTGGTACCAACCACATAAAAAAAACCCAAGGCTGGTAGGTACTGGGTTCTCATCTCGGTACCGGCTCCCACGCAGAGCAAGTTTTAACGACTAAATGGATAGGTATAAGACCACTACGCCGACCCTCCCCCCTCTCTCCTACCCCGTCCCCCCTCTCTCTTTCTCTCTCTCCTACCCCGTCCTCTCTCTCTCTCTCTCTCTCTCTCTCTCTCTCTCTCTCCTACCCCGTCCCCCCCCCTCTCTCTCTCTCTCTCTCTCACACACACACAAACAACAGACAGCCCAGATAGCTGAGATGTGTGCCCAGGACAGCGTGCTTTAACCTCAGTTTGATATAAGCACGAACGTAAGTTGAATAAAAATTAATATATTATAATTACTAGTCTCGCACCCACCCCCGCCCAACTCCTACAGACTTGTTAAAGGGACATTCCTGAGTTTGTTGCATTGTAAGATGTTTCCGATTAATAAAATATTTCTACGATTAAACTTACATATTAAATATAGTTTCTTGTTTAGAATATCAGTGTCTGTATATTCAATGTGTTTCTAGTTGTCTTAATATTTGTAAGAAGCCCAAATTGGATTTTGTCTTCAAATAATTTCGTAAGTACGAAAAAATATATTTTAGGAAATAAAATTAAATTTAACCTAGTACAAATATTAGAATCATCAGAAACACGTTTAATATACAGCCACTAATATTTTATGCAGAAAAATATATTTTGTAATATGTAATTACAATCGTAAAAAAGTCTTCATTAGTCGATAACATCATAAAAATGGCAGCAAACTCAGGAATATCCCTTTAATTTAAACAAATCAATCCGATATTTTTTTTTTTTACAATATATACTATCTAAGTATGTTTCAAAATTATAATCGATTAAAGGCGCACACCCTAGTTCCATCCAGCGAAAATAAATTATAATTTGGTTAATCTACAAACCTGTAACACACTTAGATAACGTTTTTATCAAATGGAGTGAAAAAGCAGGTTTTATATCGATAAATACCATGGGAATCCCCATGTCCCAATTGCTTGAAATAATTTTGAAAGTTTGTATTCTGATGTCACCGGTAGATGTCGCTCGAAGCACAACACTGCCTACGTCACGACAAATTTCACAGACTTGGGGTGCGTTCTTTTCACCTCTCCTGGACATGTTCCAACTGTTCTGTCCTGGTTGTATCCCCTCTCCAGATATCGTAGGACTTAGCAAAATTATTGGTTTTAAGGGTTTGTAACGTTTTGTATTGAGATACTTACTTGTCTGAACTTTATTGTTACTGAAAATGTTCACGAACTGTGAAGAAAAATCTCACAAATGAACAACAACAAATCGGATGTTGATTGCGCGAACCGTGCACGAGAAAACAAACCGAACCAAAATGATAACGGTCACGTGGTATACCAACGTCTGTGACATTGAAATGGAAATATCCCGTCTAAAAATAGATTAGACCTTGTCTGCTCAACGTTTTTTTCTCAAACGTGCGACCGTTTTTCAGAAATACGAAAAATGCATTTTGTGGTATTACAAACATCAGGATCACCAGGATTACCAAAAAACACTTCAGGTGAATTGAAATATATATTCTAAATAATAAACGGTAAGTAAAGTGCAATTTTATTTGTGAAAAAATGGGTTTAATAGCGAAAAACAACGCCGTAATGGTTAACAACTAGCCGTAACTAGGGTGTGTCCCTTTAATGAGTTAATAAATGTAAACGTACTACATATACTCGTTACTGATTACAGCGTGTAAATGTGTACAGTGTTCACACAGTGGAACGGTTTGCCCTATGCATGACTCGTTGCCCAGCCCAGAGTTCAACCAGCCGGTTTTCGCTACTAGTATTTTGACCGATTCCCGTAGTGGTAATTCGGTTTACTGAGTAGTATTAAATCCTGTCTAGCGGACGTTAGTTAAAGTTTGTTTTGTTTAACGACACCACTAGAGCACATTGATTTATTAATCATCGGCTATTAATTAATTTGTTAATTCTGACACCTAGTCTTATAAAAGAAACCCGTTGCATGTTTCCATTAGTAGCAAGGGATATTTTATATACAACATCCCACAGACAGGATAGCACATACCGTGGCCTTTGATATACCAGTCAAGGTGCACTGGCTGCAATAAAAAATAGCCAAAATGGGCCCACCGACGGGGATCGATCCAACACCGACCGCGCATCAGGCGAGCGTTTTACCCCTGGGCTACGTTCCGCCCTCAGCGGACGTTAGCGACAAACGGCTGACTGAACTTATTCCAGATGACAAGTTCAAGTTCCAATCTAATTAAAATTAGCTCCACTATTACATGTGGATCTAACAGGAGCCAGTTGGAGCTCATGTCCACCAATCAAAACCTTACTTGCAGAATCATGGCAGTGATTTAAAAATAATTTGAAAACATTCCGAATTATCCTGAGGGTATACATGTTTCGTGTGAATTACGAATGCCTTAAAACATGTTTTATTTTATAAAATAAATAATTTGTAATGTAAAACTGAAGACTGATTTTTTTTTTTTTTTTTTTTTTTTTTATAAATAAATAAATAATTTTTAATGTAAAATTGAAGACTGATAACCTATCCCGTACGTATTGGTATGGTTCGTTGTACTGCGGCCACTAAAATAGACTCGCCCGATATTTTTAGAATTTGTATGCTCCCAAATAACGTTATAAAAGGCGAAGTGTGATTGGTCAATATTTAAATTATTATTTATAGACGAAATATTGCCTGGACATTGGAGACTACGCAGTGTTGTTAGCAATCTGATTAAAATTAGTTCTACTGGTCTAAATAAGGCATTCGTAATTCACATGAAACATGTCGTATAGGCCTACCCTCAGGATAATTCGGAATGTTTTCACATTATTTTCAAATCACTGGCATGATTCTGCAAGTAAGGTTTTGATTGGTGGACATGAGCTCCAACTGGCTGCTGTTAGATCCACATGTAATAGTGGAGCTAATTTTAATTAGATTGGTTCAAGTTCAAACCATGATTTACATGCCTCTATCCACTAGGGTTCAGCATGCCCCCCCCCCCCCCCCCTGGTCTTTAGGGTTAGGTTAGGGGGCTTTATTATTTTAGGTGTGTCTGCCAAAAGACAAATTATGTATGCTATTGATATAGGTATACTATTAGTAGACACAGTTGCCAGATGACACCTGTTCTTCCACGCTATATAGGTATAATATTAGTAGACACAGTTGCCAGATGACACCTGTTCTTCCACGCTATATTGGTATAATATTAGTAGACACAGTTGCCAGATGACACCTGTTCTTCCACGCTATATAGGTATACTATTAGTAGACACAGTTGCCAGATGACACCTGTTCTTCCACGCTATATAGGTATACTATTAGTAGACACAGTTGCCAGATGACACCTGTTCTTCCACGCTATATAGGTACATGTCCCTAGTGGGCCCAAATTGTTTTTGAATCTGTTAAATTCAAGGACCATAACTCTGTGACAAATTGGTAAATCGCCATGAAAGTCAAACTTGATCTGTAACGGTACATGATAAAGTTATACAGAACATTTCAGCTGAATATCTCATGGAATTGTGAAAAAACCTTAACAAAGAAATATTCCTCTGTGCAGCGTAGCCCAGTGATAAAGCGCCTGCTTGATGCATGGTCGGTCTGGAATCGATCCCCATCCGTGGACCCATTAGGCTATTTCTCGTTCCAGCCAGTGCACCACGACTGGTATATCAAAGGCCGTGGTATGTGCTATCCTGTCTGTAGGGTGGTGCGTATAAAAGATCCCATGCTACTAATACAAAAATGTAGCGGATTTCCTCTCTTAGACTATATGTCTAAATTACCAAATGTTAGACATCCAATAGCCGATGCTTATTAAATCAATGTGCTCTAGTGGTGTCGTTAAACAAAACTTTACTTTTCACTTTAAACTGTGAAAATCTCGTTTATATGTAACGGCTGTATCACACATTTTTAAAAACTCAATAAATGTTTATCTGCATTAACTACGTCTCTTTTTATAATATTTACATTTTAATTTTTTTATTCTTACATCATTTGTCTCTGTAAATTACTTTAACAATTGTATTTTTCATTTTATTAGATAAGTATCTGAAAAGCACTCTGATATAATTGTAACATTTATGTCATTTCAACTTATTTTCGTGCTTATTTCCAATTAAGGTTAAAGCACGCTGTCCTGGGCACACACCTCAGCTATCTGGGCTGTCTGTCCAGGACAGTGGGTTAGTTGTTAGTTGGTTAGTGAGAGAGAAGACGGTGTAGTGGTCTTACACCTACCCATTGAGTCGTTAAGAACTCGCTCTGGGTGGGAGTCGGTACCGGGTTGTGAACCCTGTACCTACCAGCCTGAACTACACAAGAAACGCAAATACTAATTTAGATTTTGTTTAATTTATTTAAAATTATTCAGTTTTTGTGTCTGTTAAAATTATCAATGTCGTATGAAAACCAGAAGCCGATTTTTGGAGTCAATTTACCGAATTAATTTTACAA